>NC_141928.1:2560312-2720625 GCF_057802395.1 Ceratotherium simum simum | reverse complement strand
CCTGCCCCGCCAAGGAGGCCCTGACTCAGGCACTGGTTTCCAGGATCCAAGATGAAGGAGGCTGGCTGTACACCCAGCCCTGGAGCCAGTAATAAGCCGACTTAAGTCTCCCAACAAGAGTAGAGTTGGGGCCATCGCTTCCCGCCGGGGGCTCTGAACACCAAGCTCTTTCTCTAGACCACGATCCACCCCAGAGTGATAGAGTCGGTGCCTGGGCTCAGCGGGGACCTGTCCCAGCCAGATGGAAGCCACAGCTGCTCCTTCACGCTTTCTTTCTGAAGGTTCGTTATCACTCATGCTTTGACTGATGGCAAAGTTGTTGTTGGTGGCCCCTCCCAGGCTTCCCACTGGGCCAGAACTCACTACCACAAGCCACAGGCTTCCCTGTGCCCATGGCTCCATGCCTCTGTGCCCGAGGAGGGGCATGGTCTCTTCTGTGCCCCCGGGGCCAGGGCCCGGGAGCTCTCAACCTGGAGTCGTTGAGCCATGGCCAGTGAAGTGGCTGCTCCCGATTCTGCAGAAACCCCACAGCTTGGTCACATGCGTGGGTGTCATCTGACCCGAGTGTTCCCTGGCCTCAGAGAGACCGCCCTCTGGCCGATTTTCTGGCTGCATTAGAGGAGGTGGCTCAGACTGGGCCTGAGGCACGTGCAAGTCCCAGAAAAACCCTGGAGTTATGATCTGATGCTCTTGCTGTGAGCGCGTCCTCCTCCAGACCCTGCCTCCGTGACATGCGTGGCTGGGCTCATTCCCAACACCAGCAGGGGTGGAACAGAACCCAGACAGCCTGCGGGCCACATCTCAGAAGCCAGCAGGCAGGGTCCCCTGGTATGGACAGACCAGCGAAGGTGTGAAGGTCATGGAGAGCACGTAGCCCGGGCCCTCCTGCCCCCACACCAGCACCTGAGAGCGCAGTAGCGCTGGTGCTGGAATAATCCATCACTCCTCGCCAGGTGCCAGAGTTTGAAGTATCAGGGGTCACTCTGCGAGGGGAGGGCCGTGTTCACTGGTGGAGACGGGGCACCTTGGTCACAGTTGATGAAGTGCCTGTGGGGCCTGGAGACAGTGCCCATAAATCTTTCACTTCCAAGGGCCTTGGGTTTCTTTGTCTAAAAGAATATTATCCATGAAACAGGCCCCCCTGGGGCCATGAAGCTCAGTGAGTAGCTGGAGTGAGCCGCCGAGAGCTCCCTGGGGAAGGACATGACGTGGGAGCCCGGCTTCCGGATCCAAATGGACCCTCTGAGCTTCTTGGGGGCCCACCCAGGATACACCGCCGGTGGTCTTCAGAAGCACACACCTGCACAGGATCTTCCTGCTCTGCAGCCTTCAGCGGCTCCCACTTGCTCTCAGGTATGTCCAGCATCTTACTGCGGCCTGGAATCTACTGCACAGCCAGCCTCCTTCTCCCCGTCTGTGCGTATGTCCAGGGTCTTCAACCTTTGCATGTCACACGCACGTGGAAAATGATAGGTGTGTGGCGCTGGAGTGAATAGACAAGGCGGCGGGAGGTGGCACGGCTGGCTGGGGGCTTCCACACCAAGGGATGAGGGCCTCAAAGTTCTGCCTGACACTTTGGCGTGGCATTTGGGAAACACCAAAGGCCATTCACGCTGGCCTCTTTCAGCTCCTGGGACACACTGAGCAAATTTCCTGACGCAGGAGATTCCGTGGGTGCTGTTTCCTCTACTGAGAACGTGGTTCTGTTCATTTATGTGCGTACGTGTACCTGTGTGTGTGCAACACACTCACACACACACACATGCCTTCAGCCAGCCGGGTCTTCCTCTTCTTCAGCTTTCAGGCCAAACACCCCCTCCACGTCTTCAGAGAACGTTTTCCCGACCCTCCAACTGCTTGCTGTCTCAAAGCACCCTTTTCTCTCCTTCAGGCACTTATGACAATTGTAACCTACAAACTAATCACGGAGAGGACTTCCGCCTCCAGCCACAAGAAAGTAACTGGCGCCAGACTAGCCCTCCTGCTGCAAACATCTGTAAAATTAGATAAAATCATCAGGGCAGCGTTTCTCAGATTGGACATCAGTGCGACTCCTGGGGGAGGAGAAGTGTGCAACGTGAGCCCACGTCACTGGCTTTCTGCCTGGGGATGCTTTCTGGACCCCTGTGTGGTCCCACCTGGGCTCTGTTCATGGGGTTTTCTTTTCCTAGATGATGTTCTGGCTCACACTGAGAACAGCGGTTCAGTTAAGCTGAGGAGGCAGAGATGGGAGTTTGGGGCTGGAGTTTGGGGGGGGGGAGTACAGGAGGGGGAGCTGCACAGAGAAGGGGCCTCAGAAATCTGCACGGGGGTCTCGTGAAGTCTTGCTGAACACTTAGCTGCACATTTGGGGGGATAATCCACATGGCCTGCAAAGGTAGCCACTGGAGAGATACGAGCAGGACTAACATCCTGGATTACACAACGCTTGAAAACACAGGAGATGTGACCAGCAATGATGGAGGAAGCCTGTGAAAATTCCCAGGCCTTCGATCGACACCCCAGATAGGCTAGGCCTCAGGGAGAGGCCTGATCTACCCTAGAGCAAGAAGCACTGTAAACCTGTCTAATAAACCTTAAACTGAGCCTAAAAGAATCAAAGTGGTCTGCCAGTTATCAGAAAAAAACTCAGCACTCTCTCAAGAAAGACAACAAAATCCAGACTCTCAACACGATGTCCAGCATACAACAAAGATGACTGGACACATCACTGAGCAGGAGAAAGTGATCGTAAACAGGAAAAAAAAACAAACAGTTAATAGATACTGGCCCTGAAAAGCCCCAGTTGTCGGAAACAGTAGCAAAGATGCTAAAGCAGATAATATAAATATTTCTGAGTACTCATAGAAAATCATGTAATTAAAAATGAATAGATGGGAAATCTCAACAAACAAATGGAAACTCTAAAAGAGAATCAAGTGAAGATTCTAGGACTAAAGAGCTTAAGGTCTGAGCTGTGACATTCGCTGGATGGATTTAACAGCAGATTGAAAAACAGCAGGAGAGAGACCAGGGAATTGAGAGATGGAGCAACAGAGAGCCTCCTATCTGAAGAACAGACAGGAAGAATATGGGGAAAAAATGCACAGAGCCTCTGTGGCCATGGGAAAATCTCAAGAGATCTAACATACGTCTCTTTATGAGAGAGAATGGGTCAGAAACAAAAGATCTGAATGACTAATGATAAGAAATTCCCCAAATTTTGTGAAGAACATGAAACTTACAGATTCAAGAATCTCAGCGAACTTCAAGTGGAAGAAATACAAAGAAAATGACTCCTAGACACAACATAATCAAACCACTGAGAACCAAATACTAAGAGGAAATTCTTCAAAGCAGACCCATTGCCTACAAAGGAACAATAACACAGAAGATGCCTGGCTTCTTATAAGAAGCGATGGGGGACAGAAAGTGTATCCATCAATCCAAAATTCTACATCCAGTGACAACATTCTTCAAAAATAAAAGTGGGAAAAGATGTTTACAGATAAACACAAACTGAAAAACTTCACTACCTGCACTATAAGAAATATATTAAAAGAATTGATTCCAGACGGAAATTCCCACCTGAAGGAGGTATTGGAGAGCACAAGGTAGTAAATATGTAGGAAACCAGAAAGGATATATTTTTTCTTCTCTTAATTTCTTGAAAAGACCACATGTGCCTCCTGAGACAGTGCACTGAGAAAGATATAACCTCACTTCTAGGGTGCACCTGCCAAGGGTGCATGGCCCTAACTGCACAACGTGAATATGGGCTGTGCATCCGTGAAACCATCACCTCCTGATTTTGATCTTTGCACTGTGGTTGTGTGAGAGCCTGTCCTTGTTCCTAAGAAATGCACACCAATGTACCGAGGGCAAAGGGCCAGCCACGTGATTCCAACTTGCTCTCAAATAGTTCAGAAAAACACTGTATGTATGCATGTGTGTGGAGAGAGAGAGGAAAAGAGAAAAAGCAACAGTATATGGGAGGAACTTGTACTATTTATGCAATTTCTCTGTAACTATAAAACTAAAAGATTTTTTAAATGATCATTTTAATAAAAGCTAATTATGGGGTAGTTGTTCCACATCTGTTTTTCCCTAGGGAGTGGGCTCTGGGAAAGCAGGGACCCCTCTCCCCCTGCAGTGTGGTTTGTCTGCCACAGGGTGTGTATGTGTTGGAGGAATGACCTTGGTGGTGAGGAATTCCGCTGATATTCTTGGTGGAGGCTGGGATCCTGGAGGCCTGGTCCCTGCTCAGCTGCCCAGTGTCCAAGAGACCCTGGGTCCCTCACTGCACCACCCCCTGTCTCTCTGTCTCTGTCTCTCTCTATATATATCTGCCTCTCTCTCTCTCCCCATCTCTCTGTTTGTTTCTCTTTTTCTCTCTGTCTCTCTCTGTGTCCCTCTCTCTCTCTTTCTGTCCCCATCTTTCTCTCTCTGTCTCTGTATCTCTATCTCTCTCTCTGTCTCTCTTTCTCTCTCTGGAAGACAAGCCGCCCTCCTTGGGGCTGGACAAGTCAAGGGTGGCGGTTGTGTACTTTCTGGAGGACTATGAAAACACACGTGGGCCATCAGCAGACTCCAGACCCCAAAGCTCTGCCTGGGAAGAGCCTTTGTCCTCGGGACCCCACACGATTGCAGGGCTGAGCCGGGACATCACTGCTCTGGGGACGCACACAAGCTGCCCCCGGCGGGTCCCCAGTGCAGAGCGTGGCTTAAACATCCACGTGTGCCGCTGACAAGCCTGTGTGCCTGGCAGCTCCAGGTGGGCCGGCAGCCCCCAAGGGCAGAGCCCCTGCCACCTTTGTCCCTCACAGCCTCCTCCATCCTGGGGACAGAGTCAGGGATCAGTGAACACTCCGGGCCACCGGGGGATAAATGACCAGTGCCGGAAGGAGCGAGTGGTGGCTCCCAACAAGGCAGGTCCAGGTATCAGCACACGGCCTGACCTTGTGCCTGGCGATAGAGGGACACCAGCCTAACAGGGCCCCACAGTCACACAGCAGGTGCCCGCTCGGCCCTTCTTCCTCGGCTGGACAGTTTTCCCTCTCAATCTGCCTTCACTGTGCTCGAGCCTGACTGGAAGGGAAGGGTGGCCCGAACACTCTGAGTTTTCTGCCACCTGCCACCACGTGTCCTGCAATGCTGCCTCGTTCCTGTCTGCAGGGCGTCGGCGCCCTCTCTGGTCATCGCCCTGGGGACAACTCGGAGACAGAGACGGGCCTGAGGAGCAGGAGCCTCTGCACAAGGGCCAGCCGGGGTGCTCCGTTCTCTCCAGCTCTCCGAGAGCCTCTGCAGCCCTACCTGGCACGGCTGCCAGCCCACCACCTGCGGCTGCCCACCCCAGCCTGCCCCTTCCTCCACACGGATTCTAGGCCCGCTGACCGCGGTGCCCTGGGCAAGTCCCCAAGGCTCTACACCTCCATTTCCTCATCCATAGGAGATGCCCCACCACGTGGCTGTGGGGATCAAGGAGAGGATTCGTGCCCAGAGCTAGCTGTCGAGTGAGGACAGAGTTAGGATGTCGTGATTTTCTCAGCAAACGGTCCTGACACCGTGGCCCCAGAGGGGTAGGGACGGCTCCCATCAGCAGGCCAGCACCGCAGCTCCCACCACTTGTCCCCGTTGCAGCACCTGGTCTGGCCTGCGAGGAGCCAGGGAGGGGGTGCCCCGGCAGCTCGGGGTCACGGGGACTCTATAAAACGTTCTCACCTGTCCCTCCCATCAATGTCCTGATTCCGTGGAGGGAAATGACCACGTCCTTGGGCGCCGGGCTCCCGGCCATCTGGCTCTTGCCGGCAGACGGTCGGTGATGGGGGAGGGAGTGGGTGAGAAGCAGCTGGCCTGAGGCTGAGGATCGCCCGGAGGGCCTCGGCACAGCAGGGGCCTCAGGGGCCTCAGAGGCCCATCTTCCCCGGACTGCACAGTGCTGATTATTCTGCAGATGGCTGGAACCCAGGGAGCTACGGTAGTCTGACCCCCAAACACAACGTGGGGGAGATGGACGACCAGGGGGGCATCGTTCTTAAGTTCTACCGGGAGAGGAGGTTCCAGAACAAAGCTGAGGTTGTGCCGTCTGGGCCAGGCCCATTTGGGTCCCACGGAAAAAAGGTTTCTGCAAGGAGCAAGCCTTCTCACCCTGGAGGAAGGGTTGGCCAGGTTCCAGGATCCGTGTCTGGAGGGGGTCTGAGGGCTACCTCACTGGTCCCCAGCTTGACAATGAGCAGCGGGCACAGGCAGGAGGGAGAAGTGTGGGTGGCTCTGGGCAGTACAGCCCCTTGGCTGGAGACACACCTGCCCCGGGGTCCCCAATGCCTGCGAACCAACCACCCTGTGCCCTCACCGACCTCACACCGACCTCCTACTCCCAGAAGCCCCATAGCTCTCCACATCTCAGCACACGGTCATTAGCGGGCATCTGGGAAGGGCATGGGTGGGTTAAGGTCACCAAGCCCAGTCCCTCCCTCAGAGAGCAGAGAGAGCCAGGCACGGGCCGGGATCCCCACTCTGCCCTTCCGGCTGTGGGACGCAGGCAGGTGGGGACAGCTCCCTGAATGTCCTCTCTAAGGTAGCACTGATGATAACGCCCGCAGGCTTCTTCCCGGGGTTAGAGATCAGGATGTAGAGGGTGCTTAGGCCATAACAAGCACGTGATAAATAACAGCTCTCACCATTATCTGGTTAAAAAAGCAAATGCCAAGAAAAAGAATGTGTCTTGGTAACACAACCAGGCAACGCTGGGGCCATTCCAGGGTCCGGTGGAAATGAGAGGTCAGGCAAGTGAGGGCTGAAAGGGAGCTGCCAGACCAGGGGGACAGAGAGGCCTGGGGACCGCGCAGTGTTTGGTGGGGGGCGGCGTGGTCAGAGGGTGGAGTGGACAGAGGGCGGGGGGAGGGCAAGACCCCAGTGGGCAGCTTGTGATTGGCAAAGATGACCAGGTGGAGCTCCTCCTGCAGCAGGGTTCACGCCCACCTCTGGGAACTGACCCCACCAGGAGCCGCCTGCCCTGCCGTCCGAGGGCTCTGCGGCCAGTCACTGGTCCAGCTCCAGCTGTACCCCGTGGCACGGCCCAAAGAGAGGCCGGGTGGGTCTCGGCGGCCATGCAGAAGGAATGGAGTGTCACAGGCGTAGACCTCATCTGTGCACTAATTCCTTCAACATGTGCTGTGACAACCCCATGCCACGCTGGGCAGAGGACATTGGGGGCAAAGCCATCTTCACAACCCAACCCTGGGTGAAACGCTCCCGGGGACACTGGCACCAACGTGGCAGGCTTCATGGTCACCGTTAAGTCCATTAGACCCTATGCCAGGCCCGAGAGGACCCGCCCAGAGAGCTCGAGTTGAAGGCCGGGGCAGCTGTGGTCAAGGGGCCCAGGGCGCCGGCACCGGGTGGGCTGCGGGGCTCCGTTCAGGACGAGAAGCCTGGTGTCACACATCAGATCCTCCACCGTTCCGGGAGGCACACAAGCCGAGTTCTAACAGGTTAATGACTCCATTACGAGGAACAGCGTGATGAGTGGGGAGCCCCGGCCGATGCCAAGGCGGATGCTATTTCTCAAGGCTGCAGCCAGGAGTGTTTCTTTAATCTTAATTAGTTCGCTGGTACAAAAAGCACA
The DNA here is from genome assembly GCF_057802395.1 of Ceratotherium simum simum. Classification (NCBI taxonomy): domain Eukaryota; kingdom Metazoa; phylum Chordata; class Mammalia; order Perissodactyla; family Rhinocerotidae; genus Ceratotherium; species Ceratotherium simum. Next base: position 2,713,019 of record NC_141928.1, on the reverse strand, counting down.
ACAAGCGAAATCTCTGGAAGCAGTGAGGCCCTTGTCAGGACCACGTGTTCTCGGAATCGGCCTCTTCATCTCCAGGCTCAGCCCGAGGCGGCCACGCTCTTGCCCTGGGGAGAGAGGACGGACGGGCGGGCTGGGGGCCGGCAGAGCAGGTGAGGCCCGGGCCCGGGGGTTCCACCCCACCCTGGGCCAGTCTGGCCGTGTGCCCGCTCAGCTCCTCCGCTGAGCACCCTCTCCCCCGGGGCATTTCATCACCCGGAAAACGGGCTCATTTGGACTCCGGTTTCCAGGAATCGTCAGAGATGACACAGCGTCCCTGTCTGCCGGCCTTGCAGCTGAGGAAGGGCCGTGTGGCCCATGAGAGGCCGGGGCTCCTGACCGCCGGGACCTTCTGTCCAGCCCCTTGCACCCTGGGCTGCGTGGCCTGCGTGCACACTCTGGACACTGAGTTACGCTTTCTAAGAGCCACGTCAGACACTCTTGGATCTATTTCCTAAACACATTCAAAACCGTACAAGAAGAGACCCAGAAGTTTGTCTTTTAGGAAATTATCTTGGCGCTAAATCAGTGTAGCCGGCAAAGATCTAACAGCAAGGGTGGTCACCGCCGTGCTATTTACGAGAGGAAAATTCAAAACAGCTGACCAGCCCTTCCACAGAAGGGGGTACATCCAGCTCGCACGCCCGTGCCAAGGCCAGGACAAGTGGGGGCGCAGAGGACGCCAGCTGGGCACAAAGTCTGCGCCGAACCCTGTGTGCGAGAGAGCTTTGTCCCCCTGAAGCCCCGGAGCCGTGCTCAGAGGTGGGGACTGTTATCAGCCCAGGTTTCCGAATGGGAAACTGAGGCTCAGAGGGTTCCCTGCTGCACCCAAGGTCATGCCCAGCCTGATTCGAAAACCGGCTTGTTAGAAGTGACTCAGTATAGCCAAGAAAGTGACCACACAGTGCACCATTCGTGGATGTGACGATGTCCACAGAACTCTAAGTGCAAGATAGTCGGTCACAACAGCTAAGTGCAGACCTGTCCAGCTTGCGTAAACATGCACGCCTTTCTGCACAGAAACTGGGTGGTAGCTAGCGGAGGGGTCAGGACAGCCTTCTTCAGACTTTCCAAATTTTCTGAACTTTTTTTGCAATAACTATGGATTAGTTTTATAATCAGAAGAAAACAATAAAGCTATTTTTAAAGGCTGGCAATTGACACCTCGGAGAAGGGGAGAGTGAGGCTGAGATGAGTCATCTGGGGGCACTAAACTTGGCAGCACAGCGATGAGGGACTCTGTGTGACTGGAAAGGCCCAGGACCGCCCGGGCCTGGACCGATCAAGCCCTTACCAAGCTCGGGAACTCAGGGTCCTGGGAGGAGGGCCCAGGACAGGGGTGTGGGTGGAAGGGAGGAGGGCACTGGTCCCTGACAACGATGAGACTCAGCTTTGTGACTAACATATGGGACATCCTTCTGCTCTCCCTGGCTGCTCTCTGCCAACAAAGAGAAATCAGCAGCCCACACTTAAAAACACACACGAATGTGACGCCTCTACCAGCGAGGGGCGGGGTGGGCGGGGAGTGAAAACACGGTGTCCCTTTTGGGAATAGCGATATGTGGAAGGAGTCCAGTTCTGCCTGGAGGGAAGATTCTGCCCAGTCGTGCAATTGTCCAGCAATGCCCTCCTTAAGCCTGGTCTGCAGCAATGGGGAGGTTCTGCATGAGGCATATGCATGCCCCAGCGACCTGGCCCAGCAAGGACTGAGGCAGCCTCTGGATCAGCAAAAAGACCACGCTCTTTCCAGCCGTAGTAGCCAACCCGGACCAGACGCTGGTGTCTAATGCCGTTCTTTTTCCTGTTTTCCTGAACTCCCATCTCTGCTTCTGAGAAGGGCACACATCCTACCACCCTCTCTCCCTCCCCCAATCCAAGCTCCCCCACAACAATGAAATGAGAAGCACTTTGACCCCACATTTCCTTGATGGATGGGCAGAGCATGGGAAGTGACCAGGCCCCACCAATGACGGCCGCAGAGCGGCAGGTGATGGTGGGAAATTAAACCAGCCTCCTAAGGCCATCCATCATTAGCACCTGATTCCTTGCGCTGACCCAGGGTCATCCGTGCTCTCTGAGAGCCATCCATCACCCCGGGTGGCTGCGTTATCACAGGACGCTGTCTCTCTCCAGGAAGCCAGGATCAAAGAGACACCCAAGGCCCAGGGCTGACTCACTTGCTTGGAAATGTCTGTTAAACGCTGTCCTGAGTGAGGGTTTAACCAGAGCGTAATAAGGCGTCTAATGTGTGTTTAAGGGACAAAGCCCTCCTGGAATCAAGCATCCTTCCAATAATCACCTTGCTTTCCTGGCCACTGCCCTACCTCGCTGGTGGCCGCCCCAGGCTCCCGCAAGCTTTCCTTTGTTTGCTCGTTCACGATAAATGTAGGAGGCAGAGACAGTCCTCCGTGCTCACCAGAGCCCACTGCACAGTCCCCTTTCTGGGGCCAGGAGGCTGAAGACCAGCCCCGGGGGGTATGTGGGGTCATGTGACGAGTTCTAGCCAGTGAGATGGGAGCCGTCTCTCCAGGCGGAGGTGGTTACCGTTCTCCATCTCTTTCTTCCCTGCCGTGGGGAACAGGAAGGCCCCGGGCTGAGGTGGCTGCTGGCTGGGTTCCGGTGGAGGCCCACCGCCCTGGACAACGGCCTGGCCCTGGAACAGTCTCCGTGGGGGGGAAATGAGCCCACACATGTGAAAACACTGAGGACACAGTTCACCGGTCACCGAAACTTGACGCAGCCCAGATGAGCACCCTGCGTGGGGCCCTACTGTGCGCTGTGCTGTCACCGAAACTTGACGCAGCCCAGATGAGCACCCTGCATGGGGCCCTACTGCGCACTGTGCTAGGGGCACAGGGGCAAAGAAGGGGATGTGGATCTTGCCTCATGGGCTTACAGTCTGGAAGAAACTTCAGAACTGCTTCCGACTTTTCCATTTTAGAAACTCGGGTGTAGATTCCGAGACAGGAAGGTCATCCCCAGCCAACTGGCAGCAGAGCCCTGACATGCACCCACTTGGTCCTCCAGAGCCCAGGCTCCCAACGTCCCCCATGGTGGGGGCCTTCTAGAAGCTCTCAAATTTCCTGGTGGACTCTAGGGACCCTTGGCGGGTTTGGTGACTCATGGAGCCACTGGGGTCACGGGACCAGCTGGGGTCAGAGGCAAGGCGTCTCCACCTCCTTGTCTGGCCGTCTGGTTATTTTCTATAATGTCTTCCCCTGAAGGCATCTGTTGAAGCTGGGACTTTTATGAGAAGTTGATCAAGGTTGTGTGAACATCATTCTGCCATCCATGTGGCTGGCTTGGTAGGGGACAGACAGATCAGATTTATCTAAATAGAAGACTCAACTAGGGTTTGCCAGGGTGGGAAGTCTTTCCACAAGCATTTACGGACAGCCTGCTGTATGCACAGCTCTCCGTGCTCTTGAATCCTGGAACCATTCTGAAGGCCAGGCCGAAGGATACGAGCAACAGACTTTTTTTGGTGGGGAGGCGGGGGTGTCTGAGTTCAGCCTTCTATTACTAATATTTTATCACCTTTTCAGCATTCCAAAAGCCTGGGTCCATCACGAATCCAGGGCTGAGAGGGACATTGAGGGCACTCCAGTCGGACCCTTCCCCGCCCTGCTTGCCATCTCTTTTAATGCTCAGATTCTCTGCACCATGTTTCCAGAAGGAGGGTCAACACCTTTCCGAGCACCTCTGGAGACAACAGCAGCCCGGGCCACTTTGGGCCACCTGGAGCACTCAGTGATATGTCCCACAAGGGCATCAGGTGGTCGGTGGGCACCCTGACCTACAGTGCAGTAAAATGAGGGCAAGCTGCATGTCTGGGGCTGGCTTCTGGGGCTTGCCTGAGCCCCAATCAGGAATCTGGCCTTGAGGACACTCCCAGGTACGTCCTCCTCGGGGCCAGGGTGACTCCTAGCCTCTATTCTTGAAGAAACGCATCTCTGGGACTCAGTATCCCCAGCTGTCCCCGAGCTGGGGAAGCCATCACCCCTCTCCTGTGCCTGGAACCCTAGACCAGCCCCCAGGAGGGCACCACCACATCCATCCTCCCCAGACATCAAAGCCGCATGACAGAGTGCAGTCAGCGCCTCCCTGTGTCTCCCAGAGCCCACCTTTGGGGGGTTCCCTCCTGAAATGCATCCTCTTCCTCCTGCATGAGCCCCCCCAGACTTCCATGATGTTAAGGAGCCTTTGTGCCTCCTCAGATGTAGCATCTTTGTCGGTTTTCAATGTGAAAAATAAAAAATTACAAAGGTGTTGACAGGCTCGTTAAAAATAGTCCCAACTATTAAAAAGTGAAAACACGGTGAGAAACGCAGGAGGCTGGGGGTGGGGGCGCACTGCTTGCCTCTGTCCCACCTGCATCATGGGAAAACCAGCCCTCCCCAGGCTGAGGCCCAGCCCCACCGGCCGGCCTCCAAGCCACACAGGCCCAAGGGTGGACGTCCACATCAAACCAGGTGGGGTGCTAATCCGCTCTTTAATCTTATGATCTTGGCACATATCAGTTTTCAAACCAAGGAATGTGACTTCCCACATGAATCGGCTTTTATTAGGTTCCATCTATCTTTTTAAAAAGAAAAAAAAGGTAGCGTTAATTCCAAATGTGTGCCAAATACTTGATTGATTCTGCTATCAGTGTGTCAGGAGTCTCTTTTCTTCGTGGAGAAACTCTGTCATCTTTTATGCCACTGTCAATGCCAGCCAAGCTGTCCTGAAGTGAGTCCAGAGCTGCTGTCCTGGCATGGCGAGGGGACCGCCCAGCACACACCCGAACCGCAGAAGCGGTAATGGACGACCCCTCTGGGGAGCTGAGAGGTCTGAGGAGCAGCCAGGGGTGGTGGTGGGTGGGCGGCTGGTGGATGAGGGCCCAGCTGCTCACGGGCAGGCCAGGTGGGGGTGGGCAGTGCCAGTCCCCCTGCACCATCCCCAGGGGGTCGTGTTCCCTCCCCTCCTGCTGCACCCACAGCCCATGCAGCCGCCAGAGCCCGATCCAGGCCCCAGTGTCCTGCTTGACCCCCACTCCCCGGACTCTGCATCACCCATGAGTCCTCCAGGTGCCCTTCTGCAGCCCCCATCTCACCCACCCCTCTGTGTGGATGTTCACCTGTGCCTCTGCCTTCCACCCCTTCCAGAAAAATCCCTCCTCGTCCTCAGAAGCCCTGCCATGGTCCCCTCCTCTCTGGATCCTTCCTGACCCCAGGCCTATCTCACTGGGCTCTCCTTCCCTTGAGCTGCACACAGCACACTCCTCTCCTGGGGCACACATGACCCCTAACCTGAGGTTTGCGATTATTTGACGCCTTTCCCAGTAGAATGTACTTTCTTGGGGCACCAGGAAGGACCACCTATGCCTGTTGAAGGACTGTTCGGCCCACTCACAGCCCCCGAGCACCATTTGTCAAGAAGGGTCTTGACCTAACGTTTTTTCAGAGTCTCTGGATAAAGAGCTTTGACTGCTGCTACCACCGCTGGGGCCACTTTCCTTGTCAGGTGGCCGAAGCTCCCTCCTCTATGCGAATCAGGGGGCCCCTCTTCCCCACCTGCTCCCAGTCCCGGCTCCTCTCCTCCCACCACAGCCCCTCAAGCCTTCCCAGGCAGATTAGGGAGAGCTGAGACCCTGGAGCCAAGGAGAGGAGGCCCAGCCACGGAGGCCCCCGGGCCCCCACGTCCTGCCTCCCGCCTCCAACAAACCACGCCCGCACTACACCACGCCCCCAATAAACCACGCCCCTGCCATGCCATGTCCCCACTGCTTCACGCCCCACTCGTCTTGCCTTTCCTCCATGCTCTGGCCTTGGTCCATCCAACTCTCTCTCCGTGGGCAGCTCAGGACCCCCCTGCTGGTCCCTCTGTGTCCCTCCTTCAGTAACTCCCCCACGCAGCAGTATTATTAGCCTTGCTAAGGCACAGCCTGAGCTAGGTCGCTCCCCTGCTCTAAAGCCTTCCATGGCTTCCTTGGAGCGGGGACGAAGTCCATGTCCTTGGGCTGCTATTCAAGGACTCCAGTCAGTCCCCGAAGCCCCTCGTCTCTGCCATTCCTGATGCAGTCTCTGCGCCTGGACCCCTCTGCACCTTGTACCTCCACCTCCCCCAAAGCTAAGCCCAGACCCCACTTTTTCCACAAGGCACCCTGACTGCTGTAGTTGGAGGTGGTTCCCCCGGGTTTTGGGGTGCCGACCTTACCTTTATTGGTTGTTACAAATAATCGTAGTGAGCATTTCTTGAACCCTTGTCGGGGCCAGGCCCTGGGCTGAGGGCTGCCAGTGCACTGCCGCCACAAGCCCCGTGAGGCTGGGAACCAGGGCCTGGCCCCCTGTGGGAGGTCAGTGTGGTTTGCTGGATGAATACCGAGCTACTGACGCGGTAGCTCTGACCAGGACTGTTTAAGCTATGGGGCTGGGAGTGGGGTCACAGCACCCTTGGAGAATATAATGAAAGCCGAGTGTACGTGGTCTTCAAGATCTGCACAGTGTCCCCTGCCTTCAGTCCCCACCACACCCTTCCGATCTGTCCCCCAGCCTCTGGAGTTTGCTGCCGGGTCTCCTCAGCTCCCTGTGGGGCTGCAGCCCTCCTTCTCACTGGCTGGAGGGAAGCTGGAGAGAGGGACCAGGCTGGGAAGGAGCCTGGACACGATCCCTGGATGTGCACTTGAGCTCCACTTAGCTGCCAGCTGTTTAAAAATGGAAGGAAGAGATTAAAAATGAGCAAGCGAAATGGCTTTGAGTGAAACCATCAGCAGCCCAAATGTGCAGACTAATTCAATTTCCGCCTCCTCCTGCTCCGAAGGGAACAGACTCAAGAGCCCGGGCTCCTCGGTGAAGCCGGAGGAGACGGAGCACGTGAAGCAGAACTGCCGGCCTTGTCCCGCGGCCACTCGTAAATTTCCCCAGCCTCATCCAGACACGAGCAGCCACTTATGGCTCCTAATAAAGTCCCCACATCTGCTCTGCTAATCACCAGCCTCCCGAGCTACGCCGTAGAAGAGAGAGGAAGGCTAACCGTGGCCAGACGAGCGGCCACTTCTCGTGTTCCTGGGTGAGGAGTCACGACCGAGCGGAAAGACAGCACCGTGGCAGCCACGGCCGAGGCGCAGCCTCAGGCCAGCCGGGAGCTGAGCTTCCGTGCACCCCCCTGCTGAATCCTCACTGCCACTCTGTCAGGTGGGTGGTATCAGTTACCCATCGCTGCAATAATTGGGACAGATTACCCCCAAATCTTAGCCGCAGAAGACAACGAGAAACATTTACTGTCTCGGTTTCTGTGGGTCTAGAATAGGGGAGCCGCTCCCTGGGTGGTTCTGGCCCAGGGCCTCCCAGGACGTGGCAGTCAGGCTGGCAGCTGGGGCTGCCTCATCCGAAGGTGCGAGGAGGGCTGGGGGAGCCACTTCCACGCTGACTCACGTGGCTGCTGGTAAGTGGCCCCGGTTCTTCACCGTCTGGGCCTCTCTGTGGGGCTGCTTGTGACAACATGACAGCTGGCCTGCCCCAGCAGGTGACGTCTGAGACAGAGAGAGAAATAGGGGCACCTGGGACAGAAGCCGCAGTGCCTCTTATAACCTAATCTGGGGACTGATGTAACACCTCTCCTGCAGATTTCTGCTGGTCACACAGACCAACCCAGTGTACTGTGGGAGGCAGCCTACCCAAGGCGTGATTCCAGGAGCTGGGGTCACAGGGGCTGTCCTGGAGGCTGGTTTCTACACTGTTTCCCCATTTTACAGATGAGGAAACTGCAGCTCAGGCTGCGTAGGTGGCTGGCCTGAGTTCACACATCAGGTGGGGCAGAGGCAGGATGGGACCTCAGCCTTCTGACTCCAGGGTCCTTGGACTCTTGTGGGTCATGGGGGTGAGTTCTAGCCCTGCCACTCACTGGGACGTGTGACCTTGAGAGTCACTCAGTGACCTAGGCCTCAGTTTCTCCATCTCATCCAAAGAGACAGTAATCCCCGTGCCCTGATGGCCCCAGTGTCCTGAGGGCAACATGGGCGGTGGACAGGGAAGTTTGGGCACAGAGCTGAGTAAGTCCCCACATCTGAGGGACCGAGGGGCCAGCTGGGATGGGAGGACCCAGCGCCCATCCACCCACAAGCCTGCATCACAGGCAGGGAAACCGAGGCTTAAAAGGCTACATGCACGACTCACCAGTCAGCCCACTGGTCAGGGTGGGGCTAGGGGTCAGCCACGTGGACCCCCGTGTCCCACAGGTCTTTACTCAGGATGCCCCATGTGGATGGAGGGTGTGACGCTCAGCATAATAACAAGGGCTGTGGGCGAGGCTCGTTCTGAGCCCCTGGCTGTATGTCCTCGACCCCCACTGCCACCACCTGAGGCAGACATTGTCATCGTCACCCCACTGAGGTACATGGAGACTGAAGGAGTGATTTCCGAAATGGGAGAGCTGGGCGAGCCCGGGTCCCACCCCACATTCTCTCGCTGCTGCACCCCTGCCTCCACTCGGGGGGCTTGCAGTCGCCTCCCCGAGGCCCCCAGGGAGCCCTGTGTGCGTGTCCCATAAGGAGCGTGTATCGGTCAGGTGGGCAGCTGCTGTACAAATGGCCCCACGTCCCGGAGGCTCACAGCCAAGTTCACTCTCACTTGCACACCCACCAGTGTGGGGGGTCTGGGCGGCGCTCGGACGGGGCTCCTTGCTCATGGTTGATCTGCCCTGAGCCCTCAGCCCCTCGACCCGGCCCCGACGGGAAAGAGCTGATGGCGGGCCCGGCTGCAGGGTATTTGGGAACCGCATCACTTCTGCCCACATCCCACCGGGTCAGAAAACGGACACATGTCCCCTCCTGCCCGTAAGGGAGGCTGGGAAATGTGGTCCCAGCCAAAGCCGCCCGGTCCCCGGGGCCTGCTCTCCAATCAGACCTTTAAATACGAGAGCTCAGCTAATCCCACACCAGGGAGGTAGGCGTTGTTCCCCGACTTTACAAAAGAGGAAACTGAGGCTTGGAGAGGGGAAGTTGTCATCCAGGATCACAGAGCCGGCTGATGTGCTTCGTGCTCCATGATCTTCCTCCTCAACTGCCCTTCCGCCATCACTGTGGTGCAGCCTAGTCCCAGCAAGGAGCCAGAGGGAGCTTTTAAACCACTAGTCAGATCACTTCACCACTTAACTCAAAACCCACCAAAGATACCCGTCTCACTCAGAGTCCGGCCAAAGTCCTGGCCCTTGAGGCTCAAGGGCTGCCGCCTCTGGCTACCTGACCTCCTTGCCCACTCCTCTCTCTCCCCTTGCCCTCCCTCTGATGTTCCTAGCCTCTTTGCTGCTCCTAAACATATCAGGCTCATTTGCACCACAGGGCATTTGCACATGCTGTTCTCTGAAAATGTTCTTCTCTCAGATATCTACATGGCCCCTCTCTCACCTCCACAAGTCTCTGCTCAAATGCTCCCTGTCCGTGAGGCCTGCCCTGACCCCCTACTTAAAATTAGAACCCCCAGCACCCCCATTCCCTTTTGCAGCCTATACAACATGCTCCGTATATTAGTATATATTCGCTATTGGTTTTATTTAGTGCCTCATCTCTCTTTCAGCACGTGAACTCCATGATGGGAGGACCTTTGCCTGCCCTGGTGACCATACTGCCCCCAGCACCTGGCACAGAGGACACGCCTGTCAGCTGTTTGTTTCCACACATACGTGCATGTACAGAGCACTCTTCTCTCTGTCACCACCTCAGTGCAGCCCACCTGGACTGACCACAGGAGAACAGCTGATGGCTTCCCGAACCATAGAGAAGGAGAGGGGACTCCTCTTGCCCTGTCGACCTGTTTCGCCCTTCACTACCCACTCTGCACCCCCGGAGGCTGAGTGCTCTCTGCTCCTGAAGAAAGGCGTTGAGACCCGCCACCTCGGTCCTCGGATCCTGGCCGAGGTCCTCGGGAGCTGCCCTGCTGTCGAAACTCTCCTTCGCAGAGAGCTCTGTCTTGACAGCCATTTCTGAAGCAACTGGCAGGAAGCCTCACCCCCCAGCCTTTCTCCCCAAACAAGCCACGTGGCTCTGGCCCTCCACGCAGCTCAAAATGTCATTGTTCTTATTCAAGTGACAATATTTTCAACTGAGAAGGGGGTGCAGGTGGGCTGTGACGGGCCCACGGGACTTGAGAGCCAGCTGGGAGTAACCAGCCCACATCTGGGCTCTAGGGGAGACTGCATTCAGCGGGGGACAGAATGTCCGCGTTCATGCTGACTCAGTGGCTGATCAGGATGGCCAGAGCCCCCGCCCCGGGCCAGAGCAGCCAAAGCCCGAGAGGTGGCCCAGGCAAAGGCGGAGAGCACAGCCCTGGCCCTGCCACTGCTGAGCAGGTCTCTGCACTGCCACCAGCTTCCCCTCTCGTTGTCACAAAGGAGGCGCTTCATCGCACTGTGGATGCAGCGCCCAGACCCAGCGTCTGCTCACGGAGCCCCCGTGCTCGTGCGGGTCCCTGCCTTTCCTTTGGATGTGCTGTGACCCTTCCTGGTCTTCCTGCTTGTGACCAGCCTGACCCTTCCCTCCACTCCCAGAAGCCTCTGGGAGAACTCACAGTGTAGCAGGAAGGACAGAGGCAGGACGCCAGCTCTCCGTCTCATCTTACCCAGGGAGAGGGAGGCACCTCAGCCCGAAACCCGGGGCGCCCAGTGGCCAGGCGGAGGGAGGGGAGCGGGGGCCGCGGGGGCTGTTTCTCCACCAGGCCTCTGCAGACACACGGACCTGCACGTTGGAACCTGCTGGGCCAAGCGGCACAGGGTTTCAGGGGCCTCCTGGTCATTACCTGGCTGGTTGTCACAGCGGCTCCTTCACCCGCTCAGTCCTGCTGAGCATGGACATGGGGGCATGAAGAGAACACGCTTCTTCGGCCCCATAAACAGCACCTCCACTCTGAGCCACACTTAGGTACACGGCTTGCGATCAGCCCCGCCCCCCGCCACCCCTGGGACAAACAAGCATCCGCTCCCTGCGGCCTGGACGCTGGGATTTGGGCACAGGCAGGCCCCAGATGGAGGCTGCACCTTCCTGGGATCCGTGACAGAGACTGCACGTCCCTAGGTGCCTGGTAGCCACACCCTAACTGGACTGCTCACTTAGGGGATGTTGGAGGACTCCGTGCACCCAGCGACTGGTGCCACACAGCCCCTGGTGCCCAGCGGGAAGGTCACCTCAGGGCTGGTAGAGCTGGAGGGCAGCCCGGGTCCTGTGAGCTGCGGCCCTCGCAGAGCATCCCGCAGACCTGCAGGGGCCCTGCCAAGGACAGGTCCCGGGCTGGACTTGGATTAGTCTACTTGGGGTGCAGAGCTGACCCCAGAGGGAGCAGGGGTGCAAGCAGGTGCAGAGGGAGGTGGCCGGCCAGCTGCAGCTCCCCACTCTGTTCTCTTCCCCTCCGTTCTCTCCCCCCACTCTCCGTGTCATCAGGATCTCCGAGCGGCCGCCCACTGCCCGCCCAGCGATGTCTGGGGGCCAAGGAAGGGGGTTGGTCCTGTGTTGTGTTTTTCCAGCACCTCCACAGTGCCAGAGTACCCAGCCTGTGGAGTCCACCCTCCCGTCCATCTGATCGCCCTGCCTCTCAGCTCAGCCCGGCTGAGTGTGACCCGTTGCATTAGGACATCGTGACTTCATTGGCGTCTTTATCACCCCAACAGCCCAGGAGTGGAATCTGAAATCAGACCGTGCCTGGGTTCCCCTGCCTGAAGGGTGATTGGCTAATGGGGGGGAACACTAACCACAGAATCAGGAACCGCCCAGAGTGACACGTCCTAAAGGGAGCGCGCCATGTCAGGACACTGATCCTGGCGCCACCATGGGTGACACTGAGCAAGCCCCTTCCCCTCTGAGACCCACACTGGCTTGTCTGTAAAGTGGAGACAATGGCAAGGGTTATCTCCAAGGGCGGCTGGAGGTCCAGTGAGATGACCTGGGCCCCAGTGCAGGCCTGCTGGCTGGTGGGACGCGTGCTGCCCAGAGCACAGCCTGTGATCACGGATGTGGGAGAGCCTCCTCACAGACCCTCAGCTGGAAGTCCTGCACTCCTGTTGGACTTGTGTCTCCCAAGTACGACCAGAAGCGTTTTCAGGCCTTACACTGTATCAGTCAGGCTGGGCCAGGTTATGCCGCAGTGACAAACAGCCCCCAAGTCCCCTGACAAGCAGAAGCTCCTCCCTCAGACATGCTGTGCGTCGTGTGGGCTAGTAGAGGTGCTCTCCTGCTAGAGTTGCCCGGGAACCCGGAGGATGGAGCCTCCACCCTTGCCCACACTTCCTCGGGCGTCACAGAAGAGGGCGAGGAATATGGCGCGTCCGTCTCCGGCTCCAGGTTTCCTTCCGGAAGTGACAGCATCGCCCCTGCCCATGTCTCGTTGGCCAGAGAAAGGCGCGTAGCCATGCCCACGCCAGGCAGTGGGTTGGGAACCCCTCCCCCCTACCCAGAAAGAGGAGCCAAAACCTTTGGTGCCTCCACAGCTATCACTACTGTGAGACGGCCCCACAAGCCGGACTTTGGGAAAATCTGCGTTTGTTTATAAATAACCCGAAAGGGGGGACATATTCTCGTCCAGGATTTAAGCTCAGCGTTTCAGGGCAGCACAATCACCCAACATGAAACACACAATGCTGCTTTTCTATGTTTCCTCAGGCACGGATTTCTCCCCGACTTTGCATTTCAGATTCACATGTTGATTCAGATGGAGACTGTTTCCCCAGCCAAGTGTGACATTTGGCTACTGAGTCATTGTTTCAGTTCATCCCCACATCCCACAAAAAAGGGAAAACGCCAAAAAAAAATATTATGGACCCTGAGTCTTGCTTATATGTTTGCTGGAAGCAATTTTTCGTTAATGACTATCGTGAAATAAAAACAATAGAACACAAATGCGACCCCTCTCTCCCAGGGGACAGGCCGAGTTGCTCCCTTCAAGGGCGCAGTCTGGGGACGTGAGAACCGAGCACGGGCCACCACAAAGCTGCTGTCAGAGGCCACCTCCCAGACGGGAGGCCTGGGGCCACAGTCTCGCCCTGATGGTCTCGACTGCCCGTCGATGCTTCTGCGAGTCCATCAGGGGCACCCCGAGGGTCTCTGAAGACCTGGCCGTCTCTGCCGCGTGGTTCCCGTCTCTGACGTGGGAATGGTGGTGCCTGTGTGTGTCTCCCGCCCTCTCTCTCTGCTGGTCGAGATCCTTCCTACCCTCTGCACGCACCACCATCCCTGTGAAGATGCCCTCAGGGCCCTGGGGCATTTGGGTACTTTCTACTCCTTTTAGACTCAGATCAGGGTCTTATCCCGGGAAGTGGGAGAGGCGACACCGCAGCCCTGGTTACGGACCTCTCATCGCTCAGCGCCAGCAGCGCCGTGTGTGCACTGAGTTACGGCCGCCCCCTCCCCGGGTGGGCGTGCGGTTACAGACGCCGCTGTGGAGTGTGCAGCTGGCAGCAGTAAGAAGGCCAGGAGGAGGAGGAGCCTGGGAGAGGACCCTCTCTGTCCTTTCCTGTCAGCAGAGAGCACACCTCACTGTCTCGCCCAGCGAATCCTTGCAGGGTCCTAGGGGCACCTGGCTCAGGCTGCCGAGCGCCCTCCTCCTGGGACGGTTTTACTCCTCCTTCCTTCTTTGCCTCTCCTGCACCCTCCAAACATCGTTGTAGAACCAGGAAGCCTTCTCGGCCCGCCTGGCTGACTCACAGCCCGCAAGTCCCCATGAGCGAGCGCGTGGGCCTGGAGGAATGAGGGGTAGGTTCGAGTCCCAGCCCCTCTCCTTGCAGCTCTGCCCCACAGGGAAGCCACCTCACCGCTCTGGGCCTCAGTTTCTTCAGGCGGAAACTGGGAGAAGCAGGAACCCGTCGCACTGGCTTGCTCGGACCTCCCTCCCGGGGGCCCAGGCTCCCCCACCTCCTGAGAGCTAGGTCCCTGTTGGCTTCCACCAGAGCATATGCCCAGGGCCCAGTAACCTGATTCCGACCACCTCCCTGGGGATGGAGACGGCGGCGTCTGGTTCATCCCTGTATCCCCCGAGCATCTCTCTGAGCCTGGCATGCTGGAGGCAGTAACTACACAAGTGCTGGTTGGGTCACTAGGTGGCCTGGCAGCCACAACGCCCACCGAGGGCGTGCCCTTTGGCACAGAAACCCCTGGACTCCCAGACACTCTGGTCCGCACACACCAAAGAAGTCATCCTACCCGATGAAAGGCCCTCGGAGGCCTTGCAACAGCAGGCGGGGAGGAAAGCAGGGCTCCGAGGCACTGCAGTCCATAACTCACGGGCCACTAAATTAATTACCGTGGCAGAAGTATGGCGCGCGCAGCCCGTCTCCTGGAAACCACCTCAGTTTAAACAGCACTTGGATTTGTTAAAATATTGAACCTGTTAGGAAGAAAATGAAAAAAGCCAGACAAGAAGCTCTTCTGCCTGGCTTTGGGGCATGTCAGGGGAGAGCAGATGTAATCTGCTCGGCCTCGGCCGGCCCAAGATTAATGAGGTGAAGGTCTGGAGGGGGGCAGTTTCCAATTGCCGGCCTGCTGTAAAACCAGGTGAAATACGATATTCTGTAATCTGTGTACTTGCCATGTAAATTAGTGTCCTTAAAGGGCTTCTACATGTGTCTTGGCTTCTTCGAAGAAAGCCAACAGCGCCCCGACAGGAAGAGGCATTCATCATCGGAAGGAGGGGATTTGCCGTGCAGCCCACAGTCGCCATTGCAGTCTTCAAGGGCAAACGTGGGCTCGCCTCCACATGAGCTGGGGTGAGCAATGGCACTTAGGAATTAGTAAGGATGGTTGGCCTTGCAGAGCTACGCACCTCCACCCCCACCCCAGAACCATGGATTGTTTTCCCCCAGTGGTGAGGGGAGCTGGGGAAATGGAGTCGTCCCTGAGAGACCTGGCATGTCTGGGAATCCAGCCTCTTCAGTCCATCTTCCAGCGTGTTCTGTTGACAAGATCAAGAAAGCTGATGGTTGAGAGCTGTGCGGGTGTGGATATAGATCAGATGTCAGTAAGGACTTCCAACAGACTAGTCTTGAACTACAAAGACAGGTTTTGTGATCGGCCTCCCTAACAGGCTAGACAGAGAGCCCACTGCCTGCCTGGCTTCCTCGGAGGGCTGGCAGAGTCCGGAGTGGACACGGAGAGGGAGGTGGCCCAACCAAGTCTGCGGTACCGGACACATGGGCCGTCACTCCCAGGGCAGACATCACCAAGCGACCTGCCGCTCCCGCAGGCTGAGTCCATTCAGGACAGCAGAATCATTCTCCACACGGTCTGCGTTGCCAGCAGCAGAAGCGGACGTTGGCCAGCTTAAGTTGCACAGCCCAAAACAACGGCAGTTGACAACGGGTTTTCTGTCGGGACATGGCAGCCCACAGGGTCCGAGGAACCCTGGAGAGCCGGGCTCAGCAAGGTCAGGGGTGGGGCAGCTCCAGGGACCTCGGGAGCAGGGACCACCACTCGGACTCTCCGGGGGAGGGGTCAGTGTAGAGGCCTCCTCTCCAGCCACCGCCGACGTTTGTGTCAGTCCTCTCCAGCCTGAGATTCTGGGGAGGGGGATGTGGTCAGCGAGCATGGACCATAGGCTCACCCCAGCCAGGCAAGAGCGGCATCTTGACCAATGGTCCCAACAAGAAGAATTCCAGAGGGAGGAAGCAGTTGAAGGATGCTGTCACCAGGGGAAGGGAAACGGGTCGAGCAGATGGAGGCAGCCGGCCTCTCCCCCGGCTCCTCCACACAGCCCCTGCCTGGCCCTGGACATTAAGCAAAGCCTCTGGGCCCTCCCGGCCTCCTGAGCGCTCAGGCTGCTGACAGTGGAGGTGAACGGAACCGTGTGATTGACATGCACTCCCATGTCTAGGGGATGGGAGAAAGGCGTGAGGCCACCGTGACGCGGGACCCCCGCTCGGCAGAGCGGGCGCCCTCTCTGGGTGAACCTCTCTGCAGGTCACCCCCCACGCCTGGTCCAGACAGCTCAGTCTGGGGCTTTGCCATCCCCTTGGGCACATCTCATTTCTCCACAAAGACTTGAGGACGTTTGAGAGCAAGGCCTGTGCCTCCTTTTCCTCCGTGTTCTTACAGAACTAGGTCCTGCACTTGCCTGCATTATTTCTAGTGGTTTACAGTAAGCCTCTTCTCTTCCTGTAATTAGGGGGGTGCTTTGTGACTAAAACACAACGTCCACATGGATGGGTAAAGGAAAGGTAAAAATTGAATCTAAAACTGTGGTTCCCTCTGTGATAGCTATACCAGAACCAAGATATGAAATAGTTCCTGCAGTTGCAAATTTAACTTTGACTTTTATACATACCATATAATATTGACAATGTATAATTGCTCATCATTTGTAACCAATGTATCACACTATTGCAAGGTGTTGATAATAGGGGATAGGGCGGTGAAGCTATTC
Source organism: Ceratotherium simum simum (assembly GCF_057802395.1). Lineage (NCBI taxonomy): Eukaryota > Metazoa > Chordata > Mammalia > Perissodactyla > Rhinocerotidae > Ceratotherium > Ceratotherium simum. Next base: position 2,696,607 of record NC_141928.1, on the reverse strand, counting down.
TGTACAATGCTATGTCGGGAGATACAGGACATTATACATCAGTCCAAACCCACAGGCTGTACAGCACCAAGTGAGCCCCACTGTAAACTGTGGACTCTGGGCGATGATGACGTGTCATGTAGGTTCATCAGTTGTGACAAATGTTCCGCTCTGGAGGAGGACGTTGATGGTGGTGGAGGTTGTGCATGTGTGGGGGCGGGGGATATATGGGAAATCTCTGTACCTTCTGCCCAATTTTGCTGTGAACCTAAAACTGTTCTAAAAAATAAATTCTAATTTTTTTTAAAGTTCCAGCAAAGCAACTTTTTAAAAAAATAATAATAAAATAATAGGGAAACTGTGGGTGGAGGGGTGGGTGTAAGGGAACTCTGTACTATCTGCTCGATTTTTCATTAAACCTAAAACTGCTCTAAAAAAATAGTCTATTAATTAAAAAAAAAAAAAAAAAAAAAGGCAGTTACAGGAAACGTTCAGAGACTGGGTTCCTTTTGTCTCCTGCCCTGACTGTGAACAGCTTGGAGGTGGGCCTGACAAGTGCCCCACGAAACCTGCAAATTCAGTTATTAAGCACTGACCCTTAAACTACTCTAATATTGTTTTCTGCTTAATTTAAAAGTGGGGAGGGGACCCTGATCCCATAGATGTGACTGTGATCCTGAATTCAGTGTTAGGCCCGCCCATGCATTTCTTGATGATTTTACTGTAGACGATTGTATCGCTAAGCAGTGTAGCGATTTGTATGCTTGAAAGCTTGATAGAAATTGCATTGTTCTGCGTGTATTCTCCTGTGGCGTCATTTTGTCACTTGATCATAGCTTTTGAGACTGCTCCGTGTTGAGAGGTGTATTTCTAGTTCATACCTTTGCGCTGCTGTATAGTATTCCCGTGTATGAATGCCCGGTCCTTCTGTATCTGTTCTCTTCTTGATGGACAAAAAGAAAGTGGGGAGAGGAGAAACCAGTCTACTCTAGCCAAGGAGATGGGAAAGCGAGACCTCCGATTCCAAGCTCGTGTGTGTGTGTGTGTGTGTGTGTGTGTGTGTACACACGTGCACATACCCCAAGTGACAACTGTGGGAGTAGACGGGCTGGGTTTGATCAGAGGAGCTGCTGGAAGCTGACGTCACACCAGAGAGCACTCCCAGCCAGGCACAGTGCTTCTGGTGCCGGGTTTCTAAGCCTAACGCCTTCACCATCAGAAGTAGGCCAGCAGGTTTGTTAAATCTGTAATGCACTTACAAAACGTGAAACCACACTGGAGGAGAGCGCCAAGTACACGTGATCCCACGGCAGCATCTGGTTATTAAATATTAGTGTCGGCTATAATCAGCTCTGCTCGCAAGCACACGCTGATCCTCCAGGAGCCCCTCCCCACGGAGGGCGCAGCCCGGCAGGCCTGCTGGAGGCGGTGAGTCCACGCCCTCAGGAAGGAGCCAGGAAGTCCTGGGACTCGGGCAGCAGTAACCATGGCAACAACGTGAATTATACCAAAGGGGTACCCCTGCCGTAACTGAGCACTTACTGAGGGCTCCGTGCCAGGTCCTTCCAGGCAGTGCCAGCAGCATGCCACCCCCTGCTTTACGGATGGTGACTCCATGACTTGCCTGAGGTCCCACTGAGGTTGGGATCTGAGCTCACGTCAGACTCGGAACCTGGGCTGAGAGCTGGGCCGGACTAGGGTGAGGCAGGAGAGGCATCAGGGCGCAAAGTGTAAGGGGCACTGGCTGCCCCGCACCGACCCTGAGAGTGGGCGCCCCTGGTAGTGTCCACTCTGTGCTGTCCTGCCCACCCCAGTCTGGCCCTGGCTCCGAATGCAGCCAAAGGGAGGGCCTGCCTGAGAGGCCCCGGGGCCGGCCCCGTGCGGTAGGGTGATGGTCTTCCACCGCCCCTCACCCACTCTACCCTCGGCCAGGTCTGTCCTGCCCCCTCCACCCCTCTCTCTCGGCCTCTCCTGCTCCTGGAAGCACACCCTAGACCTGACCCTCTGGGCCCACCCCCATTGCCCGTGGGGAATGTTTGCCCTGCCTGGCATGTAAGACCCAGCTTAGTGAACGTCCCGGGCCATCCCTCAGGGCTCTCTCACTTCCTGCTCCTTATTGTTGCCCCCAAGCCACTGCCTCTGCCTTCCCCGCGGGACCATGAGCTCCTCGGGCCTGACACGGGACCTCGTCTGGCGTGTCCTCAGTCAGGCCTGAGTTTCAAAGACGGCCGGGCAGTAGAGCAGGCGAGCCCTCCTCCGTCTTTGCCAGTCCTGGAACCCCAGTGGGCATAGCTAACCCCGCTGGTTCCACCACGCCCCAAGGAGGGTCCATCCTTGGGGGATTTCTGTGAGCACCTGACAATGGGAAAGGGCCAGCCGAGGGCAGGACCTCCACCAACCCCTTGACCTCTTTCCAAATGCCATCACCAAGGTCAAAGAGGGTCTTGCATGGCAGGAGGGACAGTGGCCTGACTCTCTGGGGGTGGAGACCCCAGCCCACCCTGACATCCCTCCCCATGGAACTTGTCACGCTCTTCTGACGTGACCTGTGCCTGGGCATCACCCTGGTCCCTGCAACACAGGGCCTGCTCGGTGGCCCTTGGAGTTGGGGAAGCAGGGTGGTCCCTTATCCCTCCCGCTGTGCCTTCCGGTCCCCGCCCGGCTTCCTTCCTCCCACCCCATCAATCTCCCTTGAGACGTCCCACAGCTCACCTCCACCTCCACCTGGGGATGGATTTGGGGGAGCATGGCACCTCTAGTGTCAGTTAGAAGGCTCCAGTGATGAGGGCAGCATATGCAAGCAGAGGAATATTCCACTGGTGTTAGTTTTTATATGAAATTACATATGCACCAGCTTAACGCACTAATGTCAGAGCAAATAAATATACACGCAAACAGGCACCCCATCCCTCCCTCCGCTGTCTCGCTCCGGCCCGGTGGTTATACTCCTGGGCTCCCCACGTCTTTAATCTTACTGATTCATTTTCCTGCCTTCAATGTGGCATATTAATGTTAGGTCAAAAAGTATTTCATCAGTTTTTCTGAAGGTCTTATTTCATTTTTATTCAAGAATGTGTAATCCTGAGAAAAAATAATTACATATGAGATCAACAGTGGAGCTCTGACCTGAATTCACAGAATCACAAAATCTCAAAACCAGAAAGGGAAGTTAGAGCCAACCCTTTCATTTCACAGATGGGAAACTGAGGCCCAGAAAGAAGGAAGGACCATGGCCTGCCCAGCATCTCAGGGAGTCTGTGCCAAAGCCAGGCCTGACATCTTGTTCTCCTCACAGCCACACCAGAACCCTCATAGACCACATGGGAACAGAAGATGTTTACCTTGGTTGTCTTAGAAGAGAGCAAGCTTCTCAGGCCTGGAGGTGATTCAGCAGACAAGACAACCACCACTCGGAGATGCCGTAATGATCGTAACCACTGCTGTCCCCTGAGCAAGCCTAGGGCCAGGCCCTGTGCTGAGCACTGTACACGCATCACCTTATTGAATCCTCAGCTGCTATGATTGTTCCCATTTTACAGATGGGGAAACTGAGGCACAGGGCATTTTGGAAACTCACCAAGGCCACACAGGTAGTGAGTGCGGTGTCAGGATTTGCAGCCAAGTCCACCCGGCTCCAGCTTTCCTTCTATTCGCCAGCATGCTACATTGCCAGGGGGAATTATCACACTCTGCAGTAACAACATAGCTTCTAAGGCCCCGCTGAGTTCCCACAGCCCACGAAACACCTGAACACATCACCAGGGCCTTCAGCGTGGCCATGAAAGACGGTTGTACTAGCTACCTGTTGCAGCTTAAAACACCACAGACGTGTTCGGCGACAGTTCCAGGGTCAGAGTCCAGTGGGTTTGGCTGGTATCTCTGCTTAGAGTCTCATGAGGCCAAAATGCTTGAGGCTCCAGCAGAGAATCTGCTTCCTCGCTCATTCGGGTGTAGGCAGAATTCAGCTCCTTGTGATGGGAGGACAAATCCCTCTTCTTTGCTGATGTCAACGGAGGGCCGTTGCCGGCTTCCAGAGGCCAGTCACCTTCCTGGCTGCGGGCCCCTCCCTCCATCTTCAAAGTCTACAATGGCAGGTCAAGTGTGCCCCACACTTCACATCCCTCCTGCCTCGTCACATCTCTAACTCCTCTGCCCTCCTCTTTCACTTCTAAGGGCCCTTCTGATGACATAATCCAGGCTAATGCCCTTGATTCAAGGTCCATAACCTTAACCACATCTGCACTGGCCCTGCTGCCATCTCATGTGACAGATTCACAGGACCTGGGGACAAGGATGTGGGCACCTCTGGGGGCACATTCCTCTTCCTACTGCAACAGTGAAGATGGGAGTCCTTTCACTGGACAGGCTTCAGGTGATGCTCTACCTGGGAGGTGAGAAGGCCCCAGGTGAGGATCTACCCGGATTCACGGCTGGGCTAAGGCTTGGCCAAACACTCGGGGACCTGGGAGGAGCAAGGCGGGAAGGCTGGTGACAAGGCAGTTTCGGGAAGAGAGGTGTGGACGATCTTCTCAGAAGGGGCCAGAAGGGGAACATACTTGCGTCCAGATCCACGCCGTCTGCCTGCAGCGTTGTGTGCTCTGTGAATGGCACCTTCCGGGGCTGCGTGACATGGCAGTGTGGTCATGCCCCGCAGGAGTGCTCACCCAAAGGCCCCACTGGAAGGAGGCCCTCCTCCACGGTCAAGTGGGCAGGATAACTCCCCCATGGCCATCGGAGTTGAGCTGACTCCCACCACTGTGAGGTGCCCAGTTTGCCAACCACAGTTATGGGTTAAATTGTGTCCCCCCAAAAGATGTTGAGGTCCTAACCCCCTGTACCTGTGAATGTTACTTTAGTTGGAAATTGAGTTTTTGTAGATGTCACTGAGTGAAGATGGGGTCACCAAGGTTGGCACTAATCCAATATGACTTTTATAAAAAGGGGAAATTTGGACACAGAGGCAGACGTGTGCACGGAAGAACGCCATGGTAAGTTCGAAGGTTGCGGTGACGCGTCCACGGGCCAGGTGCCTTAGCTCGGGCTACTGTGACAAGAACTGGCTGAGTGGCTTATGATCAACAGAAATTTATTTCTCACAGTGCTGGAGGCTGAACGTTGGTGGGACCAAGGTTCTGGCGAGGACCTTCTTCTGGATCACAGATTGCCATCTTCTCATCATATCCTCACATGGCTGAAAGCTCTGGGGTCTCTTCTATACGGGCACTAATTCCATTCATGAGCCTCCACCGTCACGACCTAATCGCCTCCCGAAGGCCCATTCTAACGCTGTCACATTGGGGGTTAGGATTTCAACGTAGGAATTTTGGGAGGACACAAACATTCAGTCCATAATTCCAAGGAACACCAAAGATGGCCGGCAAACCACCATAAGCCAGGAGGGAGGCCTAGAACAGATTCTCCCTCACAGCCTCAGAGGGAACCAGCCCTGTGGACACCTTGATCTCAGACTTCTGGCCTCCAGGCCGTGAAAGCATACACTTCTGTTGTCTAAGCCACCTTGTCTGTGGTACTTTGCTATAGCAGTCCTAGTAAAGTAACCCAGCCTCAAAAACTGTTGTTTGCTGGGGGGACCAGACCACTGCTGGGGTGGGCTCACAGCATTATGCCCCTTTTGATGGAGTGGCAGCAACCTGCCCTCCTGGAAGGCGCACATGTGTGGGTTTGGGTTTTCTTTTCCCTCCCGCCACTAGCTACCGTTCCGGACCTTCGAGAGAGCCCTAAATGTGTCCTGTACACCATGGCTCCCCACCAAGGACCTTGCTTCGAGGGTACTGCAGTAGGTGGTGGGTGTGTGAAGCTGGCTGGAGAGAACAATGGAACGGTTTATTGAAGACTCGTTTTCCAGGGCCTGCCAGGAGTCCCGTCCTTGTCAGCCTGAGGCCACTTGCGATAGGGCTTTCCACCAGCACCCGATCTCGGGTGTTCTTCCCCCATCGTCACAACACTGGGATCAATCACCCAAGCACAGAAGGCTGAGCCACACGTGATCACCTGCTTGTTGAGGTTTGGCTTCTGGCCCCGCGTGTCTACCGTCTGGTTGGGGGTACCACCCCCTAATAGTTCCACCAAGGGGTCTCAACTGTGGCCATTCCAGATTCTTTACACCGTGCACAAACTGGCAAAAGGAGGTGCAGTGCCGGGTGACTGAACCCAACAATTGAAGGGAACCAGAGTGGGGACAGGGCAAAGCAAAGGTGCAGCCCAGGGTCCCCAGGGCAACTCCGGGACCGCCGCGGCAGGGCCGAAAGTGAGCAAAGGCCTGCAGCCGCATTCTGCAGGGCTCAGAGCCGTTGGAAATGGAGGTGTGCGCTCCCCTCACAGGTAAGGAATCTCAGCCAGTTGAGGTGCTGGCTATCTGCAAAGGAAACAAGGAACGGGTGAGGAGAGGTCGCACATGCCACCAACAGCCTCCACCCAGGATGTCACCGCCCCGTCTCCTCCTCCCCACTGTCATTCATATCCACGTACGCAGCTAATCTCCCCTTCATTCCTTCCCTTTGCATCTGTGTTCTGTAGAGGCTTGTTGATGGTGGGGTAGGAGATGGGGGCAGGGCGGGACATCACCCTGGACTTGAGCTGGCGCGTGGCTGATGAGGGCTCGGAGGACTCCTTTAGGGAGGACTGAATGGTCTGTGTGAAGTCTGGTGGGAACATTTTCGTAAAAGTGTAGATATGGGATGAAGGGTGCACAGCAGACCAAAAAGTGAACTTTGTCATTTTTTAGCAGCTATATATGCCAGGATTCAGTCGCAGAAAACAGAATCCACTCTAACCGTCACAATAGGAGAGAATTTGTTGCAGGGCACAAAAGGGCTTCAATAATCCTGGGGGAGGGGAGCGACGCTTAGGAAATAGACTGTAGGGTGAGCTTTCAGGAGCCTCCCCCAATGTCACACCACAGTGCGGGGCCAGCACCGCTGCAGTAGACAGTAGAGGTCAACCCCTCATCTCGGCGGCCCCGCTGGGGCCCCCTCCAGGGTTGGGGGTCCTGCCTCTCATCATAGGAACTGGAAGAGGCAGACATTCTATGTCTCAGCCTCCCTTGCAGCCAGGGTGAGTCCGTGACTTAGACTCTGCCCATCAGGTGCTCCCACCCAGACTGCCGTGGAGGGCGTGGGGCTGAGGCCACAGGTCTCACAGAAGACAGGGGCTGTTAGAGGTCCCAGGCCCACATTCTGGAGAGAGCTGTCACTTCTGGTGGGGAGAGAGCAGCCCACCGAGCGGCCCCAGGGCCAGGCGGGCCTTGGAGGAGCAGAGCGGGGGGAATATGTGCAGAGTCTCTTCCGTTTCCCTCCCGACCACCCTCTGCCTGTCCCAGGAAGCTGATGTTCACGGGTCACCAAAGGAACTCAGAGCCCTCTGCTTCTGGGTGGGTTTAGCCGATGGGGAGTCCAGGCCCAGACGGGAGGGTGGGAGGGAGGGCATACAGTCAGGGACTTTATCTCTGAGTCTCTCCCTGGGGTCCCGTGGCCCTGTCCTCATGGTCAGTGCCCTGCATAGCAGTCTATTCTGCATGCTTTCTCCTGAGCCCTGGGACACCACCCCACCTTGTGCCGTTGGTCCCAGGGGTGGGGACAGCTCCCCTGGGTTCCTGCACCCTCCCCTGCATTTCCCCTTCACCCCACACCTTTGTAAATGGTCCCTTTCCAAAGCCTCCTGAGGGAGCTGTCTGTCCTCCGATGGGATCCCGACTTTCACAGAGTGGGCATGGGATGGCCCCTCAGCAGGCGGCGGCCTCACGATCAGCGCCCGGCGGCAGGAGAACAAGCAAGTGCACGAGGAAGGAACCGCAGAGAGAAGCAGCCTCAAGGAGTGGGAGGCAGGATGGGAGAGACCCGGGTGAGGGTGGGAAGGGAAGTTGGGGTCACACAGGAGAGACAGCTGAGTATCAAATCAAGGAGTTTAGACTTTATTCTGCAAGGACTGGGAAGCCACTGGCACACATTCTGGACAGAGGCCAAGTTCAGCCTTGAGCAGTAAAGGTGGCCTCTTGTCCGTGGATTGGAAGCACTCCCGCATCCACCTTCCTGCCCCAGGAACACGTCCATGTGCTTACAGCACGAGCCCAGGCTCACCCTCAGCATCCTCCTCAACACAGGCAGCCACTGCGAGTCCATCCTGGAGAAGCACCCCAGAGCCATCTCTACCAGCCCTGCCGACGCTCCTCCAGGAACTCGCTTTGGGGTGGACGGGGAGGCAGGTCTGTTGTCAGGGTTGAATGTCTAACGCCTGGTGTGATTTCTGGCACAAAAGTAGGGGCTCGCTAAGTGTTTGTGGGAGCAACAATGAGTTTGTGGCCCTGGAGGAGTTGCCCGGTCCCAGAGGAAGGTGGTGGTCGAAAGGAGGTGAGAACCCGTGTCCCTCCCGCCCCCGCCCGCCCCCGCCCCCAGGACTGCACTGCAAACCTCTACAGGTGTTGGCCCCGTGCACACCAGCCAGCTGCAAAGAAGGGGCAGCTTCCACCAGCTTGCCCCATGTGGGAAGGAGAGCAGCTGGCACTGCCCAGCAGAGCTCACGGTGGGGCCCGGCTGGAAGCCCCCTCACCAGGCTCTGCCAGGCCAGGCTGCAGCCACTGCAGGAAATCAGCTTCTCTTCCAGGGGCCAGAGCAGCAGCCTCTTGCCGGGGCCCCGTCCCGCCACACTGCCCCTCGGTCAGTCCTCACTCCGGCAGGAGGAGGCCGGGGCCGCTGCGGGTGAGCGGGGCAGGCCCACGGCTGCAGGAACAAATGCCCGCGCCAGGCTCCGGGTGCCGGAAGGCTGAAGCCCCCAGGGCAAAGGACCTCCGAGCCCTGCCGACGGTGGCTGGCAGTCAGTGAACGTGCCCAGGCCATTTGTCCCTGACGAATGGGATCAGTAGCGTTGCTTGTGGTGCGCTGCCTTCTTGGGGTACATTCAGATCCTGGCACAGTCCGGCAGTGAGGGAGCGAGTGCGTGGCTGCAGGGCACGTTGCCACTCTGGAGAGCTAAACGTCTTCTGTGGAGAAGAAATGGGTTTTTGAGTGACTGGCGGGAGGTAGAGCCAGGAGCAGAGGAAATCTGGGCCTTTAGACGTGGCCCTTCCCTGAGAGCAAAGAAGACCCCCGCCACCTGTGGCATGGGATTAGAGGCAGGTCTGGGGGGCTCCGGGATCCTCAAATTCCTCTTTTCCCACCCTAAAACATTCACTCACCCTCCAGCACAAACACCTCCCTCCCCATAGCTGCCCCGTAAACAACAAGCCATTCGTTCATTCATCCATTCACTCCGTTCCGTCCACTAAGCACCAGATTCTGTGTCCAGCACAGTGAGGTCAAGACTCGTGGTCTCTGCTCTCGTGGTACTTGCTGTCTTGTGTCTGGAAGTCAGACTGACCAGGGCCAGGCCACAGCACCCCCCACCCTGTTATAGTGTGACAGTAACTGCCATCGGGCCAGAGCCTTGTACGTGCCAGGATCTGTGCTGGGCGACTGACATACGTTGTTTCCCAGCGCCCCCAGAATCCCACCTGCTGGGTATCACTCCCCCATTTCCCAGAAGTGGAAACTGAGGCTCCACAAGGTTACGCCTTGACCTGCTGGTGGCAGGTAGTAGGCAGAAAAACGGCCCCCCACGATGTCCACATCCTAATCTCCAGAACAGGGGGGAGCTAAGGTTGCGAGTGGAAGGAAGGCTGCTGATCAGCAGACCTGAAGATAGGTTGATGATCTGGGATCACACAGAGGGTTCCGTGTAATCACAAGGATCCTTGAATGTGGAAGAGGGAGGCAGAAGGGCAGGGTCAGAGCGATGGATGTGAGAAGGACCCAACCGGCCATTGCTGGCTCTGAACATGGAGGAAGAGGCCACCAGCCAAAGAGTATGGCGGTCTCTAGGAGCTGGAAAGGCAAGGAAACAGATTTTCCCCAGGCGCCTCCAGGAGGAACAGCCCTGCCGACACCTTGACTGTAGCCCAGTGAGGCCCATTTTGGATTTCTGACCTCCAGAGCTGTAAGAGAATAAATTTGCATTGAGCTAAGCTACTAAATTTGTGGTAAGTTGTTACAGCGACCACAGAAACTCAGACATGTGTCAAAGCCTGGACTGAAGCCCAGACCTGAGTCTGAAGCACAAAGTTCCCTGTGATGCAGGAGAGGGGCAGGGAGGAGAAGGGGAAACTGAGCCACGGCCATGGCCTCGGCCCTGGGTGAGAGGCTGGCACAGGCCCTGACATCGGGCCCAGCTCGTCTTAGAGATGTACCTCGGCCCACTGTCTCCTGGGCAGTGTCCTGGTCCCACCAGGGCCTGAGGCCTGCTGTCCGTTCCCACTGCCCTCCCCTCACACACTGGCAAGCCCCTGGCTCACTCTGGCCTCAGTTTCCCCATCTGGCATGGTAGTCTTGGGCCTCAACCCCCAGCTGCTGGTGGCCATCAGTCCCAAGCGGGGATCATGGCCCAGCAGGTGGGCCTCCCCAAAGTCCACTAGGTTTTAGGAGATGAGCTTGATGGTTAAATCTGCCCATTGGAATCCCATGAGAAGCAACCCAAGGAGGCGGCAGGTCCTGACGGCCCAGGGAGCTTGGGCCACGGCCCACCTGTCCACACCTCAGCCACCCCCATTCCCCTCTGTGGTTGCCTCCCTCTCGTGAGCCACAGACCCCTTTTCAGAAGCTATTGAAACCGGTCCCCGGCCCCAGAAATATGAGCTACACCCAGATTCTGCCGGATTCCAGGACCCTCATCCCCTGGGCCTTTGGAAGTCCCATTTGTGGACTCTTGGATGGGGCATGACCGCCCCGTTGGTGGGTAATCAGAGGAGACAGCTGGTATGACGTGATCACAGAGTGTACGTGGGTGGGCGTGGGCTGGGAGTGGGGCTGCCAGATAAATTGCGTGACTCTCTGCTAAATCTGAATTTCAGAGAAACAACAAATCATTTTGTGAGTGTAAGTATGTACTAGATATTGCTTGGGGCATACTAGTAGTAAAACTTGTTTGTTGTTTCTCTGAAAGTCAGATCTAACTGGGTGTCCTGTTTTGTTTATTTGCTAAATCCTTACAGGAGGAAGACTGTGTGTAAGTGGGGTAGGGTGGGGGATGTGCGTTTTGATGTTATCTAAACACTGAGCCTGGTTTTCCTGTGACACTCCTCAAGCAAGATGAAAAAACACTGCAAGATTGGACACATTTAAATCTACCCGTAAATGACAAGGAAGAAAATGCTGGAATGTGTGGATCGCCTTTCTAGTAATCTAAAATAGCTCCCCAAACATATCTCATTCCAAGGGGCAAAGTGTACCTTCCAGGGCTGCCCGCTCTTGGCAGATCCTCAGGTTTTTGCAAAAGCACTTAACTCTGGTGCTGTCTGTTCTCCCGAGATGTAGTCAGGCCCTAAATTCCCAGGCCTGTAAAGCATCCTTCACAGGTGTGGTCAGCTACCAACAGAAGTTACTCCCTTCCTTGTCCGGCCTGGCAGAGCCGTCGTGCGTGCGGTGCGCAGAGCCCGTGTAAACGTGCCAGTGTCTAAACGCAAATTCAGAAACATTGCAGGCAAACCCAGGAAGTTTACATTGAAATCCTATATCCAGCCCTCTGCAATCCTGCCCCACCACCAGATGTTAATTACCCCGCAGCCATGATGAAAAGCCTTTTTTTTCTCTTTGGCAAAAAAAGATCTGCCAAGGAGGTTTTCATGTTTTGATGTTTTCTGACTATATTTTAGACTCACTGTCTGAAAACTCAAAGAGGAGGTTAGGTTTTCTGACTCGGCCTCTCTCCTCTCCTCCACCCCCGTCTCCTCTTTCCTTGCCCTTATAAACTTAGTTTCTGGGGTGGAGTGGACTTGGGGAGAAAGGTCCCTGTCATCAAGTCCAGGTGTTCAGGGATGTTGTGAGCTGACCCGTCCGAGCAGAAGTCCAGCTGGAGGAAGAGTCTGCTGTGGTGGCTGGGCAGCCCAGGTGGCTGCGCTGGAGACGCACCTTAGGGATTGGGGTCAGCACCGCCCACCGCACACTGGTCACGAGGGCACTAACTTCCCCGAGGGGGCTGAAGGGCAGCTCAGCACCAGCTGTCCCCCCGCCACCCCAAACACCCCCGGCTCTCAGCTTGGACCTTCCACCAAGAACATCCGGGGAAACTCAGATCCAGGTGGTGAGACCTACCCCCTAGGGACCCAGCTGCTCTGGGTGCCTCTAGGCCTCATCCCTGGTCCTGGGCAGGAGAGGACAGTGCCATAGTGGGAATTAACCTGCCTCGGAAAGTTAAAGGGGCACCGAGTCCTCCCGGCTCCTCTCGGGAGGGAACTGTGGGGACCAAGGAGGGTCCGGCTGGGTGGCTGTGATGCTGCCAGGAAGGCATCTAGAGGGAGAAACACACGTGCTCTTTGATATGTCTCGATTTTCCAGTGTGGACGATCATGCTGTTAGAACTGCTGACTGACAGTGGACGTAAGAATATAATATAATGTCATACAATAAAATAGAATATACTATACTACAATACAACACAATATAATGGCTGGGGATGGCCTGGCGGGGACGCACCAGAGTGAGGAACCCCTGCACGCCTGGGTGGGTGGCACGGCCCTCCGCCCCAGGGTACAGCTGAGCGTGAGGAGGGCCAGCAGCAGCAGTGCCGCCGAGGGCTGACTGACATGTCCCCCCAAAATGTCCACCCAGGTCTAGAACCCAAGGGAAAGATAAGACAATACCCTCGGGAGCTGCTTTTGCTTTGAAGGGAAATTTATTCTAAGACCAAAGCGTGTGTGGTGCCACACGACCTGGATTTAACTGTCTCTGCGCCAAGACCCAGAGAAAGCAGCCACGGGGCCCAGACCTTGGAGTCGCCGGCGGCCGTCGGAGGGGCGGGGCACGCGGGCTTGCCTGGCTCCCTCACCCGGGGCAGACGCCTGGGCTCTGGGTCACAGTCTGCCTGGAGAAGCTCCCTGGTCCGGAACGCATCCCCTCTAAGCTCTAATTCACAGCTCCGAGGACTGTCTCCTTCTCACCGGCCTCATTAAACAAGACCCTGCTCCTGCCTCCAAGTCTCCCCCACAAACCTGCAGACTCCGCTCGGGCAGGAGCTGCCGTGTCACCGCGCTAATCCCTGCCTCTGGGGCCATGCCCACCAGGTCCCGAGGAGATCTTCAAGATCTCTTCGTCAAATGAATAAACGGGTACATGAAAAACACACCCACTGTCCTGGTCCCGTGTTTATGGAATAAGAAAATGTGTGGTCTGACTTCTGGCTCAAAGGACCCAGGTCTCGGGGAGGAAAGTCGGAGAAAGAGGCAGAGTCCATCAAGGGTCCTCGTGACCCATGGTCTTCACTCCTGGGGCCATTGGTCGGAGGCCAGCCTGCTGAGCCCTGACTGCAGCCCGTGCCACCCACTGGATCAGGGGACACCGAGGGCCACCTTGATCCTTGCCAGGTCCAGCTGGGGGCTGAGACTTGTTATGAGGCAGCATACGAACACCCAGCGCATGGCCAGCATGGGTTATGGATGGGACGGTTAGGAGGTATCCCGTGGCGTTTCTCCTGGAAATGCCATTTTCAGCCGTCAGACCAGAACCCGGCAGGCTACCCAAGGAGGCTGCAAGCAGGGAAGGGGGTTCTACCGCCTCCAAATGTCCCGTCCTGCTCATCTCCCAGGCACAGACCTGAGGGGCTGGAAAGCACCGCCCAGAGCCCTGAGCTAACCCCACTCGGCCTCGGAGCTGTGTGGCATGGGCAAGTGTCAGACCCTCTCTGGGCCTGGAGTTGCAGCTGTGAGGCGGGAAGCACGGCCACTTCGTGAGTTGTCAGAGGAGGTGCCGTCCTGCGCCAGCAGCTGGCTGCTGTTCCTTCGTTCGTGGGAGAGTGAGGGGCCAGGCCTGGGCCACGTGCTGGAGCCTGCCCTCGGGCGCTGACCGTCGGGACGGTGACCTGACCCCAAGTTACAGCACTGGACGGTGACCAGCATGCTGGAGGGAAGACTCTGTGTACTGGACGTGGGCCAGGGCCATGCTGGGCAACGACGGCAGAGGGGCACAGACCATGAGCGACTTGGGGCCAGGCGACAACTGGAAGTCCCTGAAGAAGGACGTATGTGCGTGCAAAGACTGCTCATCCTTGTGGCTTTGGCCACCTATGGACACTCCATGTGTCCTCATCTCTAAATGGAGATCACAACCCTGCAGCCGAGGGTCACTGTGGAGGTAAAATGAATCCCTGTAGAAGGTGCCTGGTCACTACAGGCTTGGTGCATGTCTGGGGGGCGGTGTAGAGATTGGAGATAGGTGGCCTGGGTTCAGACCCCAGCTCTCCCCCTTGATGGCTGTGCACCCTTGGGCCACATCCCTAACCTCTCTGAGCATGCTCTTCATCATCTACAAATGGAAATAATAACAGTTCCTCCTGTCTAGGTGCCATGGGAATTAAATACATGCAAATGGTGCCCAGTGACAGCTCAATAAATACTGTTATTATGGCCAACCGACCAGGCATGTTACGAGACTCCCTCCCCCATGTTCGGAGGAGGAACACCGCCCTCTCTGAACACACCCTCCCAGCAGGCACCCGGACTCCATGGCTGCCCAGCTGCCAGGACCCGGTCTCCCCCGTCTGACGGGGCCTTGGAGCCAGAGCACAGAGGTGTGGGTGTCGGGCTGTGCGTCCGGCATCCCGGGCTGGGCTCTCCCTTTCCCTGTCGGCATGTGGAGGCTCTGGCCCTGGGCCTTACGAGGCTGACCCCAGGGCCAGGCACAGATGTGGACCCAGACCCTCGCCCCAGAGAGCCTGATCCCCAGGTCATCTGGCCGATGCTGATGACAGTGAGATGCAACGGCCTGCAGGAGGAAGACGGGGAGCCAGCGAGTCAAGAGCAGAGGCGCAGAGGGGCTGCCCCGAGCTGTCCTCCAGGCATGAGGTGGGGGCTCACAGAGAGTAGGGGGACGCGTCAGGCTGCTCCAGGGCTGAGGTCCAGCAGCGTACTGGAGCCCATACGCCTTTAGCACAAGCTGAGGGCCCTGCAGCTGCCTAAGCCAGGCCGTCGTCTAGGTTACTGTGATGGGGTCCGTCTGAGCAGCCCCCAACACAGGCCAGGCCTCCTGCAGAGGGCTGCTGATCCCGGTGAGCAGGGTCAGGGTGGCTTCCCAGCTGCAGTACTGAGCCCCTGAGGGCCACTGGGTTCTGACCCTGCCTGAGGCCCTCCGGGGCAGACAGAGCTTGCCAATGTGAGCAAGAAACCACTTAATTCTATGCAGCTGGGAGGCCCAGCCCAGCGGGACCTCCAGGTTTCGGGGTGGCTCAGCCCGAGCACCCCCGTCCACCCACAGCTGCCCGAGATGCTGCATCTCCCACAGTCTCTCGGTGAAGAGCGGAGGATTCCAGGGCCCCAGCTATGAAGCCAGAAGCCCTGTCACCAGCCTCCCCTTCTCCTGAGCAGGGAGGCGCCACAGGGGCCAGAACACAGTCTTCACCAGCACCAGGTGCACCTCATCTTAGTGGATGGGAGGCATTCTTGTAGCAATAAAAATAGATTTAATAACCAGAGCAAAATTACTTTTTTTTGGAAAAATGTAAACCAAGGTAGTAAATATTCATTGATGCTCTCTGTGAGCTCTCTGGAGTCGTGTTTTAGAAATAGGACACACAACACGTGTACACGCATGCTTACACGCAGGCACACGCACCCTCAACTGCGGCCGCACCCCGGCTCTCCGGCTGTGCAGAGGCGACATTGACACTCCTTTTACTGGAAGCAGGAGGTGCTCCCTCCGCCTGGAGCTGCACAGTGTGATTTCCAGAGCCTTCCCTGACACAAATTCCTTCTCCCTCAATCACCTGGGGGTCGTGAGGACAAGCCCCTCTGTGGGGAAGCTCAGGGGATGGCACCAGATGTGGAGCCTAGGGTCCCGAGGCCACGCCCACTGTGGCTGGGGCCCATGAGTTGCCCCATTAGGTCAGGAAGGGAAGCAGCCAAGAGCTCCCCCCAAGGGGCCTGCTTCCAGGAGGCAGCCGCTCCAATACCTGAACTGCAGGGAGAGAGAAAAATCCTATCTTCGCCCTGCCTGCTGAAGGCTGCTCTGTCATCTCCTGGGATGCAGTGTCTCTGTAATTTGCATTTTCATCCACTGGGCGGATCTGCTCCAAGCCTCCCCTGCGTGGGCCCAGTGGGGTACACCAGCGGGGAGGCTGCCTTTCGGAGGCCAGAGGCCAGCAGGGGACGGCAGACCAGCATGAGCACGGCTCCAGGCAGCAGGGGCCGAGGAGCCCAGGACCCGGTGACCAAGCGCAGCCCTGAGAGGCGGCAGGACCTCTGCAGACGGGATCCACCGACGGGCGTGCTGCGGGACTTGGGGATTTGGGGTACGGGGGTTTTCTGACACCCTCCATCGATCTCTTAGGTCTCTACCCGCCCCTTAGAGCCCTGATCTAAAAATCCAACAAAGCCAGCATGTGGCTGCTCCCTGTCCCCCCAGATCGGGCCCCCTCACCCTTTCCAAGGGACTGGGTCCAGGGTGGAACCTCAGGCACCAGGTAGACCAGGGCCCTGACCTTCGGCAGAGGCCTGCCCCCTCTCCCCCGCCTTCGTGGCCCACAGCCAGTGCCGGCACGTGCAGAATTCAGCGTAAGCGCTCTGCCCGAGTCAACAGCGTCAGGCAGAGGCGCATCTTGTAGAGGCCGCAAGTCCAGGCTCCCTGTTGGGTGCTGCTGCCTTGCACGACTCCGGGGCGCGCCAGCCACAGAGAACGAAACATGACCGGGGCCCCTCGGAGTCTGGCAAGGAGGTGGCCCTGCTCTTGACGTAGCGATCCTGGGGGATGATGTTGATCTCCCCTATTTGCAGAAGAGACAGAGGTCCCACAGCCGCAGACTAACCTAGTGGGGTACACACTTGGGGCGCACCCCCAGGACCCAGCCTCCCTAACAGAATGTCAATGCTGGGCCAGCGCTGGTCCTGCCCCTCCCCGCCCCGAGGAAGAGCGACCTTGACTGCCCTTGACTTCCCTGCCTTTTTCTGGCGTTGGCTCATGGCCCGCAACCAGTGCTGCTCTGCGTTTGCCCCCAGGCGGAGCAGCTGCTTAATTGAAGACCCCAGAAGCTGCCTCCCCACCTGGGCGGTTGCTGCCCCGGGCAACAGTCTGTGTCTCCAGCCTCCCGCGTCTGTCGGGGCACACCGCACAGCCTGGCACGCGGTCTTTCTGTTGTAGAGCAGCCAGCGCTCCGGCTTCTCTGGAACGCACTGAATAAATTTCCCTTTGTTAGACACAGACTCGCCCATCACCGCCTCTTCCCCTCATTATTCCTGCATGAGCTCGGGCATAATGGGCCTCAGGTCCCCTTTGCATTCAGAACCCCGGCCCCTTAGGGAACCCGGTCACGCACGTATCTGTGCCGTTATAGGAAGGTGGCGCGGAGCTGGGTGGGCTCCCCGCTCTGCTCGCTGTGAGGCCGGTCCTGTGCCTCCAGGCAAGCAGGGCCCTGCACGACGGGGACAGCTCGCCTGAGACCGGGTTTGTGTCCTCACGCTCAACCTGCAAGGAAAGGCGAGCAGAAAGGTGGGGTCTGTGCAGCACGCCTGCAAGAGCGGGGGAAGGGAGTGTTTCTCAGTTGTCAGACTAACCCTCCTCTTTCCCCTCCTGACCACCCCCTGACACACTCGCTCACACACACTCACACAATTCACACTGTCACACTCACACTCACACACAGTCACACACACTGTCACACTCGCACGCTGTCACACTCACACACAGTCACACACACTTGCACGCACACAGTCACACCCACACACAGTCACATATTCACACACGCTCTCACACTCACACAGTCACAGTCACACTTGCTCTCACACACTCACACACACAGTTGCACAGTCACACAGTCACACACACACTGACATACACAGTCACAGTCACTCACACACTTATACTCACACACTCACAGTCACGCATGCTCACACTCACTCACACTTACATAGTCACACACACAGTCACAGTCACACACACATTTACACACAGTCACACCCACACACACTTACACACAGTCACACCCACTCACACACACTGTCACACTCACACTGTCACACACTCATATATACTCGCACACATTCACACACTCACACACCGTCTTCTTTCTCTGGGCAGCACCTCCTCCCTCCCTCAGCCCACCGGGTCAGGGCCCCTTCACCCGGGAGGCCGTCCTGGCGCTCAGGGTGGGTTCAGATTCCCCTGTGTCGCCCCCACTCCCCCGGGGCCTCTAGGCCAGCGCATGGCGCCTGGTCCTGTCCTAAGCTTCGCTTCCACGGCACCACCCCTGGGCAGGCCGGGAATCGGACCATCGTACCTCGCTTGCTCTCCTCTCCGCGTCTCCAGCTCCAGGCCCCGTCCGGGGAACGGCCCAGTTCAATGCGAGGAACATCAGGGGCCCGGAGGGCAGAGGGCAGAGGAGTCCCTCGGCTCCCCTCCCTTGAGCAGCCAATGCCGGCCGCCCCAAGCTGCCCTTCTCCGGCCCCCATTTGCCCTGTGAGCATCTGATGACACCTGAAGGTTGTCACAGCTGCTTCCTGTCACCAAAGCCGCTCGGGGGTCTGAGGCCCCTCAAATCCCCTTAGACTCTGCCCAAGGCACCAGCAGGGCGACTGAGAAGGCTTTCCGGCCCACGGAGGGATGCCGTGGCTCTCTGAGGCCTCCTGGCTCAGGCACTGGGCCTCGGCGACCAGCCAGGAGGCAAGTGGGGGCCTCCCCAGCCCTGCCAGCCCTCTCTGGGCCGATTTTCAGCCCGCACTCTCTCTCCGTGAAGGAAGAGCTGCTCCTGAGCCTGCAGGGCCTGGCTCAAAGGACGTGCACCCACCAGCCCCTCTCCATCTGTCCCCCCACCACTCCTGCACTCGTCCCACGGCTCGGCCCCTGCCCACTCCACTCCAGGGGAATGTCCGCCATACGGGCAACATCCCGTCAGCGCCAGCAAGAGAGCAGCGTCAACCAGAGGCGTGACCTTGAACGTGAAGCGGGGCTCCCTGTGCCTCACGGTGCGCAGGGCGGAGGACGGCCAGTTCCTCCAGGGAGCTGGGCCTGCAGGAATCAGGAGATGCCCCTCAGAAATCGGGACGTGCGTCCCACCCAGACAGAGCGGGCTGAGAGCCATCACCCATGGGCACAGGACACCCCTCCGGCCTAGGGGTTCCCAGACCTCTGCAGCCACAAGCCCTCTCTGGAGATGTGATCCCATAGAGGAGCTGGGGGGTGTGACTTCACAGCCTGAAGCCCCACCTGTCAGCCCCTGCTCCTGGGCACCCCGAGTGTCTGCAGAGCCCCTTACAGCTGAGTGCCAGGGAGGTGCCAACCCTGATCCTGAGGGTCACGCCTGCTTCACTCCGACCCCTGCATGGCAGCTGTCCTTGGTGTTATAGCAAAGATGGGTTGATTTGGTCATTTCTAACTGGACAACTGGCTCAGAGGAGGGTGAGACATCAGACAAGAACCCAAAAAGCATGAGGGTCCCAGGACTCTGGGACCACGGACAGCATCACAACCAGGGAGTGAGGGAGCCAGTGGGGGGCTGCTCCCCTCCTCCAGGAACCAGTTCCCGTAACATTCAGCTTCCAGCAAACACTTACTGAGCACCTGCTGTGTACCATGCTCACCACTGGAGATGCAGCAGGGAAAGGAAATCCATGTGCACACATTCCAGACGGAGGAATAAATAGGTAATGTGTTAGGAGACAATAAGTCTGCTATTCACATAGAAGAATGAAGAATAAACACACACATGAAAGATATATAAAAATAAGGCAGGGGGAGGGCCTGCTGTATGCGACAGGGTCAGGAAGGCCTCTCTCAGAGGGGGCAGGTAAGCACAGATCTGAATGACGTGAGAGAGCAAACCGTGAGGCTACTGTGAGAACAGCACAGCAGCCAAGGGAACAGCCTGTGCAAAGGCCCTGTGGAAAAGTAAGCTCAGGGTGTGTGGAAAGGAAGGCAGAGTGGTGGGAGGGCGGTGGGCATGGGGAGCCGTGGTGGGAGGTGCGGCGGGGCGGGGGCATCCACGGCTGCCTCCCAGGGAGGGGATGGGGGTGCAGCCCTGAGGCACACGTCACAGTCATAGCAGGCAGGAGAGCTCCAGCCCCACTGGTGAGGGAGGCCGGCCGCCTCCCACCCCCGAAGGCACCGAGCAGAGCAGTTAGCTCCACTCTGTCTTGTCTGACCTTTTAGAATCCTCCTTAATACTGAAGGCAGAGAGGCAACCGCACACATCAAAAGGCTTCCTCTCTCCCCGCCTTGGGGGGTGGGTGGGGGCAGAAGGAAGCAGGCAGACCAGACTCAGCAAAGGAGTTGGTGAGAGCAGAAGAGGGGTTCTTTTTCTTTTCTTTCCTGGGAGAAAAGTGCATCTCTCATCTCATTGTGCGGCCAAGGATCATCACCCTCATCCTCAGGGCCAACACGATTAGTTACGGGACCCAGGGCGTGGGCAAGAGGACAGGGAGGAGGGCAGGGTGATGGAGAACAGCTCATGCGAGGGACCAGCGGGGAGGATGGGGAGAGGGATGGAGGGATCCGTCGTGGCCGGGCAGACAGCGGCTCAGCAGACATCCTGGGGGCTCCAGGCTGGGGACCGGGCCAGGTGCACCCACGGATTTGACTTCGCAAGCCTCAGGCTTTGCTCTTACCTCCGAGAGGTGGACCACCGAGCTCTCACGGAGCCACCTCCCGGACCTGCATCAAATCGGCACCCTGTAACGTGTCTAGAAAGGAAAACCAGATCCCACGGTGTGTCCCGCTGATTCAGCCCTCAGCTGTTTGGTGGCTTCAGTAGAAAGTGGGTGGGACAATAAGAATACGTTTAGAAAAAGTAGTCCACTGGCCGGGGCCCTGCCACCAGCTGCTGGGTGGCCTCGGGCAAGCCCACTCCTTCTGCCGCAGGTGCCACCTGCAAGAGCAGTCTGTGGTTGGCCTCTCTGGAGGTGAGGCAAAGCCTGAAGTCCCTTTCCGTCCACCAGGCCAGAGGAGCCGTGATCTCGAGGGAGGGCACGGGTGGCCTGTGTGGGCCTCAGTCTCCTCGGGAGCCCTTGCAGGAGCTGACGCAGTCATGGACATCTTTGGTAGGGGAGCCATGGGTCTGTCTACTACACAAGTCATTCAAGGATGTTATTGCAGCAATATTTGCAAAAGTAGCAAAGTGAACAACCCAAATGTCCATCAGGACAGGAGGAGATCCACAAAAAGACAAAAGCTGCTCCAATACAATGACATGCTGTGCAGCCATTGAGGAGAATTGAACTTACCTGTGCATAACGAAATGAGAAGACTCCTGAGACACATAGATTAGCCATGGGGTATGCATAGCAGAATCCCATCTGTGTAAAACAATCATGATGATGATGGTCATGGCAATGGTAGTGGTGATGATGATGGTGGTGGTGATGACGATGGTGATGGTGATGATGATGGTGATGATGATGGTGATGATGATGGTGGTGGTGATGGTGATGGTGATGGTAATGGTGATGGTGATGAGGAGGAGGAGGATGGTGGTGATGATGATGGTGATGGTGATGATGATGGTGATGATGATGATGGTGATGATGATGGTGATGGTGATGATGATGGTGATGATGATGATGATGGTGATGGTGATGATGGTGGTGATGGTGATGGTGATGATGATGATGATGATGGTGGTGGTGATGATGATCATTATGATGATCATCATGGTGATGATGATGATGATAATGGTGTCAGACAGACATCATTTGTAAATGCATAGAAACAAGGGACAACAAGGAGATACACACTCCACAGGGTAAATGGTTAATGGTAGTTTACTTGGAACAAGTGGCAAAGAGAAGAGACTTCCAAATTCTTCTCTATAGATGTTCTTACTTCAATATTTCAAAACAAAAATGTGTTTGTTTTCTATTTGTGTAATAACATTAATGGAAAATGAAGTATATTGCTTGCCCCTCCCTACACCAAGCTTTCCCACAATCCTATGAGGCTGGAATTCTTGTCCCCAGTTTACAGATGAGGAACCTGAGGGTAGACAGAAGTTACTTACCGCTGTGAGTGAGTGGTGGACGCGGGTCTACCCAGCTCTCCGTCTCCACTGCTTACATCTGTGAGCATCGGGCCCCATGACTAGTGACCTGTTGCTTGTTTCACTTCTCCCCCAGGTCACTGACATGTTGGCAAAGATGCTCTCCTTGACCAGAACTAAACAGGCTCCTCTGAGCCCTCTTTTCCACTAGGCTGCATTCCTGGGCCCTGTCTTTTTCCTCCAAAGCCCAGTTTTAGCAAGAAATCTGCTAAGTCAGTTCACGAGAATCTCCCACCCTTGGTGTCTGACCCAGTTCCTCATGCCCCACCCTGATGTCTGAGTCCTTGGCCAGCCTTTACCAATAATCCTGTGGCCAGGTTAGCAGAATGCCCCCACCATTGATACCTCATCAAGCCCTTCTTAGTGATTTCCATCCACTGACCCCTCCCGCTCCTCGTGGCTGTGAAGCCCTGCTGGCCTCATTGTGCTTGGAGTGGAGTTCAGTCTCTCACCCACCGTCGCAGGACTGACTGGTCGTCCCTGTCGTCTCCAGCAAGTGTCAGGGTGACGTTTTCTTCAACAGCACCCGTATGCAAGGCCACCACAGGAAGCTTGGACAGCCTGAGAACCCCGATCCCAGGTCCACTCTGAGCCCCACCTCCCACTCCACCATCTGACCACGTGAGTTCCTCGGAAGGTGGTTTCCAGTCCTTTGCCCTGAGAACGTTTCTGCCGGCACAGCATTTTACACCAAAAGGTTAACAGGCGGAATAAGCCGCTGGTTTTGGTGTTCAAGAAAACTAAAAATTGTCAGTTTCTTACACTGTAAATTTATTCATCAAACCAGGTGCTCAGAACTTTCATATTCTAGATTCCCAAATAATTGCGTCTGGCTTAACGAATTTTTATTCTGCTTTGAACATTTTTATCCTAATGATCTGAAAGTTTTATTGTCAGAGAAGGAAAAAAAAAAGACAGTTTTCAAAGAGGTAAACCAAAGGGGCCGGCCCGGTGGCGTAGTGGTTGGGTGCGTGTGCTCCGCTTTGGCAGCCCGGGGTTCGCAGGTTCAGATCCTGGATGTGGACCTACACACTGCTTGTCAAGCCACGCTGTGGCAGACATCCCACATATAAAGTAGAGGAAGATGGGCACGGATGTCAGCCCAGGGCCAATCTTCCTCACCAAAAAAAAAAAAAAAAGGGTAAACCAAAGAGCTCTCAGCACACAGCCCTGCAGGAGGCTGCTCTCTTGCTCTCCACACCACAGTGAGTCCTACACACGTGTCTGCTGGGCCCAGAGCCGCATCAGGTTCTCTGAAGGATACAGAAAAGCAGAACGTGTGCTCCCTGTCCTTAGAATGCTCTCGTCTGTAAGAAAAGTAAAACAACAACGGATCCTCTACGAAGCACTGACCACATCCTGGGTGCCGGGCCCCTCCGACCCTGGGGACCCTGCAGGGTGAAGGAAGCAGATGGAGCCGGTCTGCCCGTCCCCAAAGCCCGGACACGTGACTGCTCAACAAACTGATCCCATCATCCCTGCTCAAGGCTGTCCAGCCTGGAGCATCACATCTCAAGCTCTAACGTGCACGTGATTCACCTGCGGATCACCTGGAGATGTGTCACTGGGGCCGGCCGGAGAGCTGCATCCCTAACAGGCACCAGGCACTGGATGTGATGCTACTGTGCATAGACCGACTCTAGGCAGAAGCTGCTTCCTGTCTGCCTCTCAGCTTCATCGCTCCAACTTTCCCCTCTCTCTCTGGGCCCCTTGGCTTCAGTGGGGTCCTTTAACACACCGGCTCCTTCCTACCTCGAGCCCTCCCATATCCCCCCGTACTATCTGTATGGAAACCTCCTCCCCACTCATTGCCTAAAGAACTCCTATTCATTGACAAAGCCCCAGCTAAAATGCCCATCTCTGATCGACCATACAAATTTGGGGTGCCCTGTCATGTGCCTTGTGGCACATTGTACTTTCTCTCCTGGCACGTCACAATGTGCTCTGGTTTATGTGTCAGACTGTCAGTTTCACCTGCCTCTCCCTCTGGACAGCAACGTCTTTCCAAGGAGGGTGTAGGACCTTCCTGTAGTATTCCTAGTGTTTGGCAGAGAGCCTGGCTCAGGGCTGGGCTCAGCATACATTAAGAATCAGCTGCCTTTAGCTCCTAATGGTTCCCCAGGAGGCACAGAGGCCGAGGAGGGGAATCTCTAATGCCTTCCTGCACAAAGCCTCAGTGCCCCTTCCAGCCTGAAAACCTACTGCGCACCTGCTCCTCGATGGAGAGCTGACTTAGATCAGTGTCGGCTCTGACTCAGAGGGGCCAGCCGGCTGTCTCTCCAATTCAGGAACAGAAAGCTGTTCTCTTATCAGAGAGATTGCTGGCACCACGGAGCAGGTGGAGGAGGTATTTTGGGGCTTGGAAGGGGCCCCTCAGAGCCTGTGAAATCGCACCGAGTAGGCGGCCACCTACCCTACCTAAATATAAAGCTGGTCCGTCTCAGGCTGCCCCCCGCCTCCCTGCCTCCCCACGCAGGCCCCAGCAGGGAGCGCTGGCTCGTGCTTCTGCACGAGCCTCCCAGACCACCCCCTGCTGACAGCCACTCCCTGCGGCCCCATCCCAGTTCCTGACTGCTTCCGAGCTTTGATCCTCCAGGGGACTTGGTTACTGGGAGAATTGATGGTGTGTTTGCGAGACATAAGAAAGCCTGTGAAAGAAACCGTGCACGGCCACGCCTCTGACATCCTTTTAAAGCCTCCAGCATCCTCCGCTTGGTTCCTTGGATCCTCCCCTTCATTTCACGGCCCCAAGAACGTTCAAGGTCGTCTCTCCCACAGCTCCATCAGCGTAGGGAAAGGAGCACAGGCGGAATCTATAGGCCCGGGTTCCCGATTGGCCCTTCTTTTTCTACCCCACGACCACGGACAAGCTGCCAACTCTCTGCATCCTTCCTGCTAAAACAGGGGCAGGATCTCCCACTCCGAGGAGCTGCCGAGCCCCTGGAACACCGCCTGGACCCGGGAGGCGCCCCATAAGCCCCTGCAGGAGGGAGACGCTCCAGGAAGTCTCCAGCAGGATGTCATTCCAGGCCAGCTGATTTTGAAACCTGACAAATCAGGGCTGAATCTCAGTTTCAGCGCCACCCAAAAGGGGCGCTCCCATCTCTAGGGTGGCCCCTCTGTGTTGGGATGTTGGGGTACTCCACTGGAGGTGAGCCAGGCCTGCCGCCCGGTAGCACAGCCCACACCTGGTCGGAAAGAAAGGGTACCAGGCTGAGGTTGATGGCGGGAGGTAAGGGGAAGGGAAGACCTCTGGGCCCTCGGTGGAAAGGCCAAGTGTGGAAAAACAACAGGTTGCAATTGGAGACCATTGGAAATCAGGAGACCCATCCAGCCGAGAATGTGGCAGATACGTTGGCCCCAAGCAAATCAGCCTGTTCAGTGGGCGAGGAAAGCCCTGTCTGCCTGGCCAGGGTGCCCGGGGCAGTATGGGTGCCTGCCACGGCCAGTGGCTGCTCTGCTCCTGAGGTCTGAGCCAGCAGAGGGCAGACCATCCCTGGGGCTCTGGGTGGGAGGATTCTCAAGGGCAAATCTAGTTTCATTCTGTTTCCCACCCAGCAAATAGCCTGTCACTTGCTGCGGAAAGCGAGATGGCGACACGCACTGGGAGCCTTCACGCCAGGCCCGCCTCTCCCTGCTGCTCCTGGCGCTCCAGGATGCGCCAGCCCGGGCACTTTACATAACTGCTCCTGGCACGCGCCACCCAGCTGAGCAAGTCCGAGACGTGTGCCGGGCACGGCTGCTCCCGCGGGCGGGCCTGCGGGGGAGGCACAGGGGCTGCCACAACAGAGGGGAGAAGCTGCCAGCATTTCTGGGGGCTTTGCCAGAGAAGTTTGGTGCTTAAGGAAGAAGTTTGGAGATTCGTGGGGGAGAGAGGAGGAGGCGTGTTGTAAAACTCCCGAGAAGGGCGGCCAACGTAGCCTCTCTCCTGGCGTGTGGCCTGAACCCTGGTGACCTGTCGACGTCCTGACCAGTCTGCTCCCACACGGCACCACCAGGTCCCCCATCCCGTGAATCAAGGAGCCCCCACATCTGCATTTGCACTGTCTCCCTGCCACACTTGGCTCAGGTCCTCACCACCCCCAGACCTCCAGACCCAGCTGCCTAGTGGCCTTTCTTCCTCGGCCTCTTCCTAGCTGTCCCCTCTGAGGGGCCGGCCAGCCCCTCGAATCTCCCTGAAGCATGGGCTGAGAGTGGCTCCTTCCCCCAGGTGACCTTGCACTTCCTCCCGAAAATGCCCACCAACTCCACACGCTCGCCTCCGGCCTACCTTTGGGGATGCTTTCTTGCTCTTTTGTTTTCAAGTGTTGGACTCTCAGCACCGGAAAGAAAATAGGAGCATCCAGAAGGCCCTTAGGCTTCGAGTCCAGACCCTGGCATTTCCGCCACGGCCCTGCACCGCCAAGCTGGGGACTTTGGGCGAGATGTGCTCCTTTCTTGGCCTCAACTCCCCCTCCGGGAAATCACAGCTTAGACCAAATGATCCCTGAGGTCCCTGAGGCCCCCGGCAGCTCTCCTATCCTGCGACTCGTCTACCATCCGTTCACAGCCAAAGGTGTGATCGCTTGAACACCTCGAGCGACAGGGCGCTCCCTCCCTCCCAAGGCAGCCAGAGAATCTTCCAGGGGACTTATTCTAGCCACGCTCTGGAGCGAGAGGCCAGGCCCGTCTCCGGTAGGTGACTACCCCTGTATCAGCACTGCAGTCCCTGTGCCCACACACCCGACCTTGATCTCAGCAGCACCCTGCCGGGACAGCCTGGAAACCTAGGAGCCGTGGCTCATCCAAAAGGTCAGAGCCGTGGGCACAGCTTCCGGAAAGGCCCCTGTGCACTCCCTTTTGCTCCAGCAAAACCAAGCACCTTCTTCACTGGAGTCCGAGCCTGGAAAGAGGGGCACCCCCGCTGCCTCTGTGGGTCTCCCTCTTTGCCCCCTGAGGGGGCTCGGCACTTAGGTAGCATGACGTTCGGCCTGCAGCTGCATCTGGTTCTGACTGGGCCACTCCAGGCTGGCAGCAGCTGCAAGACACAGACGCTCAGGAATTGTGTGTCCCAGGCCCCTCCCAGCTCTGTCTTTGGGACTGACCGCAGCCAGCTGTCCCATCCCATCCCTCCACTTGGTTGTGGCATGCTTCAGCTCGAATGGACTGCGGGGTAGGGGTGAGCGGCCGCCCACTGCCCGCCGGGGCCTCCGCGTGGGCAGGCGGCTCTGCTCAGGGCAGCCGGAGCCCCTGCGGTCCGGCCGGTGCGGCCTCCCTCTTCTCCAGCCCCGCTGGCCACACACGGTTCCCAGCAGTGCCTGGTGTTCTTTTTGGTGATGGGGCTTTTTTTCTGTCTGTGACCTAGGAAGCTGCTGTAATTTAGCCCACGTGTCTCATCATTTCTCCTGCACTGGAGCCAAGGGGATGCACTTTTCTGGTTTCAAAGACTTGTTAGCTTTTAGAAAACCGTCTTCTCCTTGATCCCAGGCTCTCTTCACTCCGGTTCTTGGTTCGAACCCTGCTTTGCTCTGTCTGGCTCACAGCCTCGCAGCCTGCCGGCGGCCGTCATGCCAAACTCCATGCGTCTCCTGGGCCCATGTGGCCGGTGATGCATGGTTCCCCGGGAGCTTCAGAGGGAGCCCCGAGCCCAGACTAGATGAGCAGGTCAGGCGCCTGCTGTCCCCGCTCACCAGTGGGCTGCCATCGAGCGTCTCATGCCTCTGGCAGAGCTGCACAGAGCAGTGTCTCTCCAGAGCCGAGAGTGCGGGATGCTGGGGTGTCCCTGTGTCAGCAGCTTTGGGGCAGGGTGGGGTCGAGGGGACGGCTGCAGCTTTGGGGCCACACAGACCGGAGTCTGGCCCCCGGCTCTGCCCACAGTCCCGTGTGATGTAGGCAAATGGCCCAGCTTCCTGATCTGAGTACAGGGTGGCCCTCGGGGCGGATGTGAGGACAGCGTGACACACAGCCTGTTTGACATTATCCATATTAATGAGTGGTATTAATATTAATGATCACTAGACCACGGCCCAGCCACGTGAAACCTGCACTGAGCGATGTTTGGGAGCATTTCGGTGGCAGAGCGATCGCTGGCAGGGAGGCACTCACCAGGTGCCGGGGAGGCTGGTTGCTTTAACGCCTCTGGTCACTGTGTCCTTGTCTGCAAGACAGCGGAAGTCAGGGCACCCGAGGCCTCAAGGATAGGGCAGCAGCATGAAGAGTCCCTAAAATTCCCTTGGCTTGGGGCAGAATCTCGTGTGAGCGGGCGTGGATGAGGCCACCTGAGTGTGCAGGGTGCTCTTCCAGAATCTGCCTGGCTCAGTTTACCCCGGGGGTGGGGGCCACGTGGTTCCCGTCCCTCCCAAGGTGACAGGATAGCCAAGAGTGAGCTCAGGAGGCCCCGAGAGCAGTGCGGCACCCATTGATCCTCAGAGAATTCAGCCGGCGCCGGCCTGGCCCCCAGTCCTGCGTCATTTCCCCAGAGCGCACCGCGGCCTCAGCCCATGTCACAGAATAGGAAACTGAGGCTCAGAGAGGCCAGAAGCCTGCCTTCTGTTGCCCCACCAACAAGTGGGGGAGCTGGGGCTCAAGCTACCAGCTCTCGAGCTCGGCCCCTGCTCCACGGGGCAGTCACCCTGAGTCACGGGTCATTACAGGAATGGGGTAGCCTCTCGGGAAGCCCAGCGAGGGGCCCAGGAAGCTCTGGACAGCTCTAGTCTACAGGCAGCTAGACAACTGATCGCTGACAACAACCCCACCAGCCCGGCGCTATCCCTCCCAACATCTCCAGCCTGTGGGCTCCTATGCGGGCGGCTCAGGCCTTCCAAATGAGATCGACTGGGGGCTAACTGGGTGTGTGAGCCTCACCCCACTCCTCTGTAACTGATCCTCAGAGAGGGGGACTCCGCTGCAAGAGGGAGGTAAAGACAAAATTACTCATGAACTTGTTAAGGCAGACTTGATTCAGGACTATGGGGCTGGGTGTGGGGACCACTGCAATGGGGTTTTGTAACAGGGGAGAGAGACGGGGCCCAACACTGAATATAACAAGGGAAATGGGGATGTTCTGGCCGAGGAGTAGGGGTGGGGCTGGTTAGTGGGGGGAAATTACTAAGGGAGTAAGTTGAAAAATGCTGAACTGACGGAACAAGGTTCTCACTGCAGGCAGGATGATCAGATATTCCCGGAGTGGTGGGGATGAGAGGGGATCAGATACTCCCTGGGTGGTGGGGATGAGGAGGGTGTCAGATACTCCCAGGGTGGTGGGGATGAGGAGGGGATCAGATATTCCTGGGGTGGTGGGGATGAGGAGGGGATCAGATATTCCTGGGGTGGTGGGATGAGAGGGGATCAGATATTCCTGGGGTGGTGGGGATGAGGAGGGGATCAGATATTCCTGGGGTGGTGGGGCTGAGGAGGGGGTGGGATACTCCCTGGGGTGGTAGGGATGAGAGGGGATCAGATACTCCATGGGTGGTGGGGATAAGGAGGGGGTCAGATATTCCCTGGCTGGTGGGGATGAGAGGGGGTCAGATATTCCCTGGGTGGTGGGGATGAGGAGCAGGTCAGATATTCCCTGGGTGCTGTGGAGCAGAGGAGAGCTCTGACCAGGCCTCCTGGGTCACTCGCAGCAGAATTTGAAGGAATTAACATCTCCCCCCACACCCCCTTCCGTGTTCCTTCACCCCACCCACCACCCACCCAAACAGGAAAACCCCCTCCAATCCTCTGAGTTCTGATGACTCAGCCCAGAAATGTCTTCCCTTCCCTGCACTCTCTGGTCCCTCGCCTGCCTGGAGGACACCAACAGACCCCCTCCTCATGGCCACTCCTCAGTCTGACACCCCAGTTTGTCTCCAAGAGGCAACAAAACAGCCGGAGGTATGTCTCTTCCGCCTGAATTGCCCCCGGCTCCCATGGCCCTCGGGTGGGAGTGGATGCCTTAGCTCACCCCTCCGTCCTCCCCTCCCTCCTGCCCCATGCTGCACACAAACCACCCACGTGCCCCCCTCAAGCCCCTCTGGGCCTTTGCACACCCCAGGCCCTCTACCCACTCATCCTCCCAGCCCTCAAGATCTGTCCTGACCACAAGGGCCGAGGCAGACACCGCACCCTGGACACTTTCTGTTCCTGTGTGTGCTCCGCCCTGGCTATCCCAGCCTTTCTTGGGGCTAGGTGGATGCCTCTTACCCCAGGGCAGGGACTGTGTCCCATGATTCACCACAAACCCAGCCCATGGAGGGTCCTCATCACATGTTTGTTGAATGAATAAATGATTGATTTGTGGGTTCCTGGCCCCCACCTCAGTGTAGGGATTTCGGATCCTGATCTATGCACATGTGTTCCCATGACCACAAAGCAGGATGGCCAGACCTGGGCGGTGCCTTCAGGGCACAGAAGTGGGTCCCACAGACCCCTGCCACAGTCACACAGGGAGGTTGGGGCGTGGAAGAAGGGGGCACAGAGGCGGAGGCCCACAGGACAGATTGGCCAGGAGAAAGGAGGGTGGCCATCGGAGGTGCAGGCAAGTGTGTCCTGGGGGAGACCTGGCTGTCCTGGCAGCCGGGTGTCGCCTCACCCGGGCACAATCCTGGCATCACCACGTGACATCCCCCACGCAAGGTTTGTTTGCTGTCCCTCATCCGTCCCGCCCGTGCTGCCTGCCAGATCCACCAGAGCCGGAGCCACCGCTGGCTGTTCCTCACCGTCGCTGGTGCCTGGCATGGAGCAGATGCTCAGCAAAGACTCGCAGAGAGAAAGGACGTGCCCCGAACCGTTGGCCGGCTGGCACAGGCGTGCTCAAGCAGCACTTCCTCAGGGCGGGAATCAGCTGAGTAACGGCCCCGGCGCCCTCTCTCTTCTCCACCTTCCCGCGGCCCCCACACCACGGTGCCAGGCCCAGAACAAAAGGCCTTTCTGTTCAGGGAAAGAATGAAATGCACAGACCGTGGCAGGCTTTCGAGGATGGGTGACAAATTGGTCACCTCAAGAGAGCCTGTCTTGCTGCCTGAGGCCCAGATGCCGCTTGTCGCAGCTCAGGGGAGGGATCACGGCTCAGTTGGCCCCATCCTCGCTGCCTCCTGCTCACTGCAGCCCCTCACCCTCTGCATGGGGGTGGGGGACAGGGTGGGCCTCCCAGTCAGTAATCTCTTCCAGGCTTAGGTTGTTGTCCTGGGGCTGCTGTAACAAAGCACACAGACTGAGGGGCTTAAGACAGCAGACATTCATTCTCTCCCAGTTCTAGAGGCCAGACGTCTGAGATCAGGGTGTCAGCAGGGCCCCGCTCCCTCCGGGGCCTCTAGGGAGGGTCTTTCCTGCCTCTCCCGCTCCTGGTGGCTCCAGGTGTCCCTTGGCTTGTGGCTGCGTCCCTCCAGTCTCTGCTCTGTCCTCACATGACCCTCTTCTTTGTGTCTCTCTGTGTCCTCTCCTCCTCTTAGAGGGACAGCAGTCATTGATGTAGGGCCCACCCCAAATCCAGGAGGATTTCACCTCGAGATTCTTAACGATTACACCTGCAAAGACAGTATTTCCAAATAAGGTCCCACTCTGAGGCTCCAGATGCATGTGGATTTGGGGACACTATTCAGCCCACGCAGGGCTCACGCCTTGAATCCTGCAGTGCTGGGCGCAGGGTGACCAATCACCAAATCGTCAGAATCAGGATCAGGGCGCTGAGGTCTGATGAGCTCAGTGAGCCCCACCCGTCAACTCACATCAGGGGAAACTGAGGACCGACATGGGGAGGTGCAGATGGACAAACAGGCTTGGGTGAGGTCCTCTGGAACAGCAGCAGGGCTGGATATGTGCTCAAAAATGGTCTGCTTTCACGGAGAACAAACGGAGCGGGCCGTCTGGAGGAGAGGGTGCTGCAGGGGTGGGCGTTGCACAGAGCGGGCGTGACAGGTGGTGGGAGGCTGGGGCTCCAGGGGCCCGGCCATGAGGGACAGGGACCGGCAGGGGGCAGACTGGGGCTGGGTCCTCTCGGTGTGGGGTTCTCAGGGTGGCCCCATGGGCAAGGCCCAGCAGGGTGTGGCCGGCGTCTGTTCCAGGTGTGGACACGGGGAGCGGGGCTTAGATCTTGCAGGAGCCCCGCTAGAGAGACCAGGGCTGGGCTGGCAGGGGCAGACTTCCCTCTGCCTCCTTCCTTATGCTCACCCTCTCCCCTCCCTCCATAAACGGATGGTGAGGCCAAGGATGGGTGGGCCACAGCCCCACAGGAGCCCCTGGGGGCCTGGCTTGACCCGACTCAGTTATCTTCATCCAAAACAGGCCCCAGAGGCGCTGACTGTTGGCAGATGAGGGCTGGCCTGGACCTGCGAGGCTGCGGGTGGTGAGAGAAGCCGGGAGTGGCCATGTCGGGCCACGTGCAAGAGGAGGAGAGACAGCGAGGAAGGAGGAGGAGGAGGGAGAGGGGCCCTCAGAGCAAGCAGAAATGAGCGGCCGCACAGCCTGAGTGCTGGAACAATGGCTTTGGAGGCCTGGTGTGCAGGGCCCTGGAGCCGTACAGTACCCCTCCCGCCCGACAAGGACCCCTGGCTGTTCCTTTGCCCTTCCCTGCCCGCCTTCCAAGGAGGCGCTGGCTTCGCCTGCCCTCCCAGGGGGCGTCTTGGCTGCCAGGCCTGTTGGGTTGTTTTGTTTCATTTCTCCTTGTTTGAAACAGACGTAGCGGAGGGAAGGAATAGTGACAAAAACAGGAGCAGGAGGGCCGGGACTGGGGAGAAGGCGGCTTGTTTGCTTTGACTTCCAGGAGCCCTGGAGAGATGGAGAGCACCTGGTCTGTAAAGGAAGTGGACGGGCGACTACAGGGAAGCCAGGGGTCCAGGAGCGCCGTGAGTGCCATGGGCTCCCCTCCCGGTGGGCGGAAGGTCAAGTGCAGACCTCAAGGTACTCTGAAATGTTTTCTGCCTGCTGGACTGGGTTTCTCGGGGAGCTCCTGACACTGGACCCCAAGGGCCCTGACTTGATCTGCACCTCCCGCCAATACTGTGCTGTCCAGCGTCCGGCGCAGGGCCCAGTGAGGGCCATCAGTGACCGCCGACTATGAGGACAGGCCCTGCCCTGCCGACTGGAATCCCGCCTCCTGGGGTGGGCAGAGCCTTTTCCTCGCGCCTCTGGGGGGAAGCCAGCTGCCCTGCACTGGGGTCAACTCCCCAGGCTCTTGGGACACAGAGACGACTTTCCTGGGCTCACCCAAATTCACGAATTAACCTCCCAGGAAGTCAGATGAAGATGAAGGGAGAGGCAGAGAGGAAAACAGAGTGGAGAAGTGACAGCGCTTCAAATGCTGTCCCCAAACCACAGACCATCGCAAAAATAAACATAACTAGATCAATCAGTTTGCCTCCTTTCAACCTCTCCTTTGCTCCATTCGGGGCTGGCATCCTGGAAATTTATCAAACTGGGCTTTTAGGCATGTTTCTGATCTGGCTGTTTGGGAATTAACCCCCAGGCCCTGGGATGTACACAGCTGCTGATTAGCACTACAGAGGTCCTGGTGGCTCCCAGCCTCTCCCACTCTCCCTCTGCAGAAGCCTCAGTGTTTGATTTCCGTCCTACAGGGCCCGGGCGTCAGGCAACAAAGGCCGGGTGATGCAAGGGGCACAGAGGCCCCCAGCGAACCCTGGCAGGAAGACTAAGGCAGGCAGCCAGCCCCAGGCACGTCTGAGGATGGAGTTTACGCCGTGAGCTCCACAGACTGACAGGCACTTTGTTCCAACCCTGGGAACAAGAACAAGGAGGGCACAGTGAGCCGTGGCCCAGGAACACGGGCTTTGGGGAGAGGAGAGGGGTCAGCACCAGGGGACAAGGCGTCCTGCTCCCATGGACCTCATTTCCCAGAAGCCCTATCATTCCCTCCACCCACAGGTAGGAGTGACAGGTGGCACCAGGCCTGGCCCAGGGCAGCAGGCACGTGCTCCACGAGAATGTCTGGGTGGTGGAGTCAACCGAAACAGCCTTGCTTTCGGAGGCGAAGCCTGTGACATTGGACAAAGTCCTCTAGCTTCACCAGCACAGGCCTGACCCCGCCCCTGTGCACTGTCCTGGGCCGTTTCCAGAGGGGACACACACATCCCAGCTCGCTCTCTATTCCATGCTGGAGAAGCAACGCTTCAGAGCATTGCAGCCTCAGCGTCTGCAGCCTGCATCCGGGCGTCCAGCCCAGTGGGCCTCACTGCCCTGAGACCCAGGGGGACCCTGCCAGGGCCAGAATGTGCAGCATTATGGAGAGAAGTCACTAATGTTAGAGACAAAGGGATAGAAATCACCATCAAGATTTCCTGGGGCCCCCACGTGCCAGACCCTTAGTGACCCACGGGCATTCTCCCTTCCTGTCTCCACCACTGCCCCAGGAGGAGGCATTGTTACTACCCCTACTGCAGATCAGAAACTGAGCCATAGGGAGGCGTGGTCCTTCCCCAAGGCCGTGCAGCCGTAAGCAGCAGAACCAGTGTTCGACCCGGCAGCAGGTTGAGAGCCTGGTCCCTGGCCACCAATACTCCCAACAAAGATGCTAACTCCTGCTCGGGACCCACTCCTCAAAGAAGGCAGCGCCGCTGCGTCCTGCTCCTGCCCCATGGCTGCCTACGGCCAATGTCCTTATCAAAGTTGACCAGTGTCAAGTTTAGGCCCTCTTTGCTCCCTGAGCCTCAAGAAGGCCCATCCCTCACCCTCCCTGCTGATCACTCAGTGCCCGGCCTCGGGGTCTACCTGAGATGGCCCGTTCAAAGCCACAGGTGTCCCTGGAGAGAATCACAGAGATCTAGAAGTCTCAGCTCCTGGAAGGGGCAGCAGCTCAGAAACACCAGGGAGACCCAGGACACATTTAGGGTATTGGCCAGGCCATGGGGAGAGGAGAGGAGAGACGTTTATGGGTGCCGTAAGTACCCCAAACAACTGCCCTAAGGGACTCCAGCCTGCGTGCTACGGGCTCCCATCGGGACAGGATCTTCAGGAGGGAGTTTCGTATTCGATCTCTCTCCGCAGGCCTCCCAACCACCCTGCAAGGTGGGTCCCCGTGGGTGGTGTCTCAGCTGGGGCTGCTATGACAAAATACCATAAACTGAGTGGTTGATCAACAGCGGAAGTTTATTTTCCACATTTCTGGAGGCTGGAACTCCAAGATCATGGTGCCAGCACGGTCGGGTTCCGGGTTGCAGAGGGTTGACTTCTCCTCCTATTCTCACATGGCGAAAAAGCCACAAGCAGCTCTCTGGCCAGTTCTTATGAGGGCACTGGTCCCATGCATGGGGGCTCCACCCTCACGACCTAATCACCTCCCACAGGCCCCGCCTCCTAATACCAGCACCTCCGGGGGTAGATTTCAGCATATGAAGTTCACAAACATTCAGTCCACGACAGATGGGGTGGGTGTTCCCTCTGCTTGCCGATGTCGGGTGTGAAAGTGGTCAGCAGGGACAGAGGAATCACAGCATTTGGAGGGCAGGGCCCCCAGTCAGCCCTTTGGTATTCGTGAAAAGAAGCCCGTGGAATCTAGCATAAAGAGGTGCAGTAAAGACTTGGGGCCTCGTGGAACTCCAAGACGGCCTGCCCTGCAGCCTCTGGGGGTTCCAGGACCTCCAACCTCAGCCCCATGATCTTCTCACGACGGGGAGGAGAGAGGCAACCCGTCTCCAGGACGGGCCGTGTAGCTCCCTGGCCACATCCAGCCGCAGGTTGACAGGAGAGGGGAAGCCCTCAGCCAGGAAGCCGGGTCCTGCACCAGGAGCGTGTGTGTTCTTTCCACCCCTCAGCTGAGCACGTGAGCTCTCCGCCAGGCAATGCAGCCCAGTCGAATGCAGACGGAGGGGCTGGGTGCAAATCTGCCACCACCCCCATTAGCAGCTGACAGGTGCCATGGAACTCAGCCTGTCTGACAGAGGGAGGGGCCCGGGAATGTGTGCGGAAAGCTCCTAGCGAGTGCCGGACACACAGTAGGTGCTTCATAAACTCTCACTTGATCCTTGGGACCCCGTGAGTCAAAGGGAGAAGATGTCCACAGTATCACTGCCCTTCAGACAGGCAGACTGAGTCCCCAAGGAGTTAAGCACCACCCCTTGGCCAGTCGGAAACAAGACACACCCCATGGGTCAGATGGCAGTGACCGAGTGTCTGCCGGACAGGGCAGGAGGAGCCTGTGCCCCAGGCCCCGGGGCCAGATGGTTCTGGGCCACGCCTGTCTCACCCGGAGCCCTTTTCCAACATGGCTGCAGCACCAGGGGCTCCGCAGGGACCAGCTTTTCTCTGTGTGATGACTGTGACAGAGCAAATGAAGTGTGCCTGGGAGAGTGTGGCCAGCTGTCACGGCAAGCGAGGGGCCCTCGCAGATTACAGGCCTGTCCCCACGGGGGTCACGGTGCTCAGCTGAGACTGCAGGAGGAAAGCCCACACTCCTTCTCAAATAAGCCTCTTCCTACGGGGAATGGGCCAATTCTCCCTCCGAGGATATGGCACTGTCGACGCATAACACTTAACTAAGCATCCGGGTCACTGTTCCCGGTGCTGCACGTGTCCCTCAGCGATGCCTGGTCCTGGGCTGGATCAGAGCAGCACGGTGCTCGCGGAGGTGCAGGACCAACCACCATGCCGGTGAAGACTTCCTGTCACCTTCTAGTGAAGTGACAGTCACAGCTGTTCATCTAGCTACACCCGGAGTGCACACACACACACACACACACCACGCAAAAGCATGGACATGCATGCACACACACACAGAAACAACATGCACAAACACACAGACAATATGCACAAGCACGGACATGCATGCACACACACAACCGACGTGCACATTCACAAGTATGTTTGTACATATGCACAAGTGTGCAGGGTGGCACAGGCGTATTCATGACATGCATGTGAACACGTATGCACACATGTGCACACGACAGCACACCAATGGGCTCACATCTCACATATGCACAGGTCCATGTACACACATGCTTTCACACATGCAGTCACACACGTGTGACATACACATGCATATACAGACCTCTATGCTCATGACACGTTTGCACACAGACATGTTCTCCCACATGTACACACACTTGCACACACACACTCCTTCCTGAGACCTAAGCCACCCAAGTGGCCAGCTCCCGCCAGAGAGAGAGCAAGGCTGCTTCCCCCTTGCTGCTGGTCTGAGGAGGAAGCACGAGAAGACTTGCACTCCCAGGGCTGTTCTGACGTCCAGGGAACTTCCCCGGGGCCCCGGAGGACCTGGAGCAATGCCTCCTGCTGCTGCTGCGCCTGCAGAGCCCACTCTGTCTGCGCCTGCGCCCAGCCATCTCCCTGGGTGAGGGGAAGAGCTGTTTGATCCATCTTTGATCAGTCAGTGTCCGGCAGGCCCGATGGGGTCTGGATGAGGTCTGGCCAGGGGAGCCCCACCGGCCCACAGCCCCTCTGATCAAAGACAGGGCAGCTTGTGGTCTGTCAGCCGCTCAGCTGGGCCTGTTTTTCCCAGAACAACAGCAACACAGGTCCACAGATGCCCTCGGAAACCCGCCTGCTTCCTCTCCCTGTGCCCGTGGACAGAGGTCCCCCAAGAGCTCCCTGAATCCTAACTGCTGGAGGAGGGGGACGGCCTCTCTGCTTTGCTGATGGAGACAAACTGGACCCACTCTGGGACTTCATGGGGACCACCCCGGCCCCGTCTCCGCTACACCCCCAACCACAAATGCCCTCCCACCTCACTGGAACCCAGCCTCTAATATATCTGGCGGCACCTCGCCATGGGCTCTGACACTCAGGCCACCACGAGATAGGCCAGCTCGGCCTCAGAGGCAGAGCCGCTGGTGGGAGTGAGCTGCCAGCCTCCCCGAAGGAACCAACAGTCCCGAGCAGGGCTCCAGCTCTTAGTCAGGGGGGCCGGGGATTCTCGAGTCACAATTATGAGAAAAGCTACGTGGGGCCCTGTTCTCAGTGATGGGACAGAGTCATCGTGGGCTGGCATTGGCATGAAAGGATTGACTCAAGGAGAATGGGCAGCTCACAGCAGACCTGCGAGGCCAGAGAACCAGGCGTGGATGCCCCACCAGGAACACGTGACCGGAGCCATGTCCACCCACCCCACGGCTGGTCTAGCAGAAACCCCACTGCTTCTCACTGATCAGGCCTGGAACTGGGGTCAGAGCTCCATCAAAGCTGCCCCCGGAAGACACTGAATCTACTGTCACCAGCACACTAGCCAGAAGAAAGACCTCCCTGCCCACCAAGGCCTCCTTTCCTCCCAGCTGCATGTGGCTCTTAGGCATACCTCTGATTGGCCGAGCCAGGTCACATGACTGCACCTGAGCTGCAAGGGAGTCTGGGAAAAGTAGTTCTGGGCTTTTACCTCGGGGAGGATGGCTCTCAGCATGGAAACAACCAGCTCATCAGAAGATGTTGGGCAGCTGCAAACAGTAGGTGTTGCCTCTATCCCTTCACAGTGTGCCTTCTTTTCAACAGGCACTGGATGCCAGGCCCCGGGGTGCTAACTTGGGTGTCTGTATAGCCACCACTGTCCATGGTCCAGTCCTCACTATTCTCAGTCCTACCAGGTCAGGCAACCCATCCTCATTTCCACAGGGCTTGCCGCCTGCAACCATCTTGAGCATCTATTCCCATACTGGTCCATGTTACTGGTTGAGAGGAGCTAAATCTACTCCAGCTAACGTGAGAGAAAGGGGTTTATCGGAGGATGCTTGTGGCTCAAGTCATTTCTGGGATGGCCGGAGAACCAGGCTGGGCTGTCTCACAGCAGGAAACATCCGACACAGCCAGGAGACGCACCCACCCACCCTGCAGGGCTGTTCTAGCACCTGCTGCCTCCACCTGCCTCTGGGTAGGATGGCAGGTCAGTCCCCCTGTGTGTGCCCACCACCTCAAATTGCTCCCTCTGCCCCCAGGACTGGCCCAGGAACATCTGTGAGGCAGAGCCGGGCCGGAGACCAGCACCCCAGCTGCCGGGGAATCTTTATTATTATTATATTTCACCTGAGAGGCAGCACTCCAAGTGCAAGGAGCCATCAGAGTGAGATGAGCCAGTTACTGCTACAAGCCCCTGGGCTCAATCCTGCAGGGACCCTCCAAGGAACCATGTAGATCAATCTAACTTGTCCCATGGAGGGACAGGAGAGCTGGGTATCTCTCAGCCCACTCCCATCTCTCCGTGGTTGAGGGCTGTTCTGGCTTTAAATCCCAGCCTCTCTGGGCTGCCCTGTCTACGGTCCAGGCTGGCTCCTGGGGCACCAAGAAACACCCAAGGCAGAGGGCAGAAATACGGGCGGTTGAGGTGGGAAGCAGCAAGTGTGTGACTCGGAGGCGGTCAGGGCACCAAAGGCACCTGCCGCCCTTCCTTTGACCCACCCCTCCGTCTCCATCTCGAAGTCCACTCCCCAGCGACTGTTCACTGCAGGCTCCTGTAGACTGGTCAATGCTCACCTCTCCCCTCACCACTGCGGACGGTCCTTCCCCTCCTCCCTCGGGATGGCTTCTGTCAAGGGCGCTTCCACCAGCATCTGCCACGACCAAAGTCGCTTCTCTGCTCTCATCATATGTGGCCTCTCAGGCCGTTCCCCTGGAAACACGCTCTTGGCTTCTCCGACCTCACTCTCTCCCCCACTCCCCCCTCACTGGCCACTGTTTCTCGACCCCTTGCTGTGCTCTAATTATGTGGCGCCCCCGGGCCCTGGGCCCCTTCTCTTCTCCATCTACACTTTCTCCAGGTGATCTCATTTGTAGACAATGCCTCTCCAGCCTGGACATCCCCCCTAGATTCCAGACTTGCAATGTCCAGCTCTCTACTGGAGGTTTCCACCGGATAACTAATGGACACCTGAATCCGTGTAGCCGAAACAGGACTCCTCCCTGGTCTTCCCCACCTCAGTAAATGGCTCCATCCTGCACCAGGCTGCGCACCAACAGTCTAGGGCCATCCTTCATTCCTCTCTCTCCCTCGCTGTGTCCCCCCCATCCCAGCCATCAGGAGTCCGGAACTTCCAAAGCACAGCACGGACAGTCCACTCCCCCCCCTGCTGCCTCCCCCACCCCGGCCCCGGCTGCCTTCATCTCTCCTGGAATGGCCACACCAGGCTTCTCTCTGTCCCTCAGGCCAAGGCCGGGCGCCCCTCGGAGGCTCTGCACCCACGATTCTCTGGGCCCAGAACCCTCCTCCCCTGATCTTTGATTGTCTTCTCCTCGGCATTCACATCACTGCTCAAATCACCCCTCCTCAGGGAGGCTTCCTCAACCACGAGTATAAATGTTGGCTCCCCGAACCCCCTCCATGTGAGCTCTCTGCACTGATTATTAGGTGACAGTTTTCCCGTTTATGTGTTTATTGTCTGCTGCCCCCATCCTCCACACACGCGCATGCACACACACGCATGTGCACACACACATGCTAGCATGTAGGTTTCATGTGAACAGAGGCCATAGGTGTCCTACTCCCCACTGGACCCCACACCCCAGCCCCGGGTCCAGGTCGGTGGCAGGCACTCAATGCAAAGCTGATCCTCCCCCACAGCACTTCCAGCAGTCGGGTCCTCAGAGACCCACGCGGTGGGGAGGGGTGCTCCCACTGTCACCCTGATGAGCCAGCCAGGGCCACCGGGTGCCGTGTAGGCGGGACAGGCCAGAGAGCCTCCCGAGGAGGGAAAAGCCTCCTGCTTCCAGGGATTATGATGGCCAAGCAGACCAGCCCTCTCTGGATGCTGGAACCAACAGGACACCTGATAAGGATCGTTCCCACGAACGTCTTCTGAGCACCTGCCAGGCCAGCTCTGTGATCAACAAGGAAAGAGCAGGAGCTTTGGAGCCAGAAAGGCCTGTATGTGGGTCTCACTCTTCCCTTACCAGCCTCCAAGCCTCGGTTTTGTCATCTGTGAAATGGGCAGAGAAGTGCTTGACTCCGAGGGTGACAGTGACAACTGATAGTGTCCGTGACGCTCCTCCAGGGCCTCGCTCCTCCCAGGCCATGCTGAGCCTCCAGACAGCCTGGTCAGGAGAGCGTGACTGGGCAGAGGAAGTGGCAGAGCCAGCCTCGCCTCTTCACCTCTCCCGGCCTCGGTTTCCTCCTCTGTAGAAGGTGCTCTGGTGCCTGCCCCCCCTTCCCCACGAGACCCGGGAGAGCTTCCAAGGGGAGGACGAGGTGACACGCTGTAGTCCAATATAAAGCGACCATCCACCAGAGCTCTCCTGCGGGAGAGAGTAAAATGGGGTCAACTGACCAAAGAAGGAAGGAAAAAAGATGGAAAATCTGCGTTTCCACGTTTCCGGCTTGTTTATTCCTGTGATGATAAGAAGCCCTGGTCTACACTGCATTTTTACAGAGTATCAACCTCTTTCACACCCACGGCCTCAGTGGCTTCCACAAAAAGCCCACGAGTGAGTCAGGGTGAGCAATGCGACCATTTCACAGTCGGAAAACTGAGGCTCAGAGAGGCGCAGTCAGGAGTGAGAGCACGGGGTTATCAGAACAGCTAAAATACAAAACAGCAGCAACACCAATGCTGGCGGAGATGCCGAGACGCGGGACGCCTCTTCCGTCGCTGGCAGGGGTGGAAAACGGCGCAGCCACTCTGGAAAAGGGTCTGGCAGTTTCTTAAAAACTAAACATGCCACTAGAACGTGGTCTAGCAACTGCACTCCTGGGCATTTATCTCAGAGAAATGAAAACACGTGTTCTCGCAAAAACCTGTACAGGAGTGTTCACAGCAGCTTTCTGTAATCACCAAAAATTGGAGACACTCAAATGTCCTTCCAAAGGCTAGTGGCTGAACAAACTGTGGTCCCTCCACACCACGGGCTACTGCTCAGGATTGAAAGGATCGGACTATGGATGCATGCAACAATTTGGACGAATCTCCAGGGAATGATGCTGAATTAAAAAAGCCAATTCCTAAAGGTTTCGTGATACGTGACCCCATTTATACCGCATTCTGGAATGACACAGCTGTAGAGAAGGAGAACAGATTGGTGGTCGCTGGGGGCCACAGAGAGGCGGCTGTGGGAGGATCCCGGGGTGATGGGATGCTCCGGGTCTCACCGCATCAGTGTCAACCGTCGGCGTCAGCCCCAGTGAGACGGTGTCGTGTGGCTGTGCAAGATGTTCCCGCTGGGGAGACTGGGTAAGGGGTGCGCAGATCTCTCTGCGGCGTCTTACAACTGTGTGGGAATCTACAGTGATTTCAAGATACAGAGCCGGATTAGAAGAAGAAAAGAAAGAGGGATTGCACAGACAAGGAGTCAGGACCAGGCGAGGAGCCAGGCCCTACTGGCTCCCAGGCTGTCCCTTCCCACACACGTGCGCCAGGCAGCCTTTGTCCCTTAGTCTGGAGTGAGCACGTGAGTGTGTCTGTGCATCTGTCTCTCCACATCTCTAAGACAAAGAGCCTGTGAGGGGCGGGCACCCTGGGGCCCCCAGGTGTGTGCGGAGAGCAGAATCATCAAATACACCTTCGTCGGGTCATTCGAGAACCTTCCTGCAAAAGCCAGCCCTCCTTGAAACAATGGAGAAAAATCATTCCTTCAATCAAAGTCGTTCATGGAGCTCTAAACCATTAGGGGCTCACCTTCCCGTTACGTTACCCCGTCCAGTAATCTGACCTTGCCCCGGGGTAAGCCCCACAGCAGGGGCCTCTCAGCTGCTTGGCTCACACTGCGTGGGCCTGACCCAGGGGGAGAAGTAGGGGTGCCCGAGATGAAGGGGGCTGTCAGAGGCCCTTGGAAGGAGCCCTCGGAGCCACGCGATGCCCCTGGGGACATTGTAAGTGATGCCTGTGTTCCAGCACATTCCAAGCCTCCTGAGCAGCTGATGGCAGAGGAAAGCTGTGTGGCACTTGGCAAAGGGCCTCTCTCCAGGTTGCCCAGGCCCTGCTGGCCCTGAGAGAGGCCGGGCTCTCCTTGGGCACCTCCGGAGCCCCCAGGAAGTCTTCTGGAGCACCCACCCTCACCGACGAACAGCAGTGCTGGTCACGGGGAAGGCTTCCTCCACCTGCTCCCTGCCCTGGGGGCACCTGGCGAGGCTGCCGCTGTCCTCAGTGGAGAACCCGACAGGACGGGGCTCCCTGGAACGGGGCGCCATGGCGGCCTGCACACAGCCCCACGGATACCGCAGATGGACGCACGTGGATGGTCACTCTCTGTGAAAAGGGGAGACCAGGTGCACACGTGGCCGGAGGAGGTGGACAGACCCTCTGCCGGGCGGGAGTCCCACCTCCAGGACCAGGCGTGCAATCACACACATCCTTCTAAGACGAGGCAGAGGGAGACAAGGCACAGAGGAGAGGGTGACGGGAAGACAGCGGACAGATTCAAAGACGTGCCCTGAAGATTGGAGTTATGCTGCCACAAGCCAAGGAACGCCTGGGGCCACTAGGAGCTGGAAGGCCGGGAGCAGATCCCCCCTGGAGCCTCCAGAGGGAGTGCAGCCCTGCGGACACCCTGATCTCAGACTCCTTTCCTCCAGAACCGGGAGAGAACACATTTCCCTTGTTTCACGGCACTGACTTAGTGGTCATGTTACAGCAGCCCCCCTCGAGACTGACCAGCTGTGTGTCGGGGCTGGACGCTGCTTCCTTTCTGCAGGCCGCCTTGCTGGGCTGTGGGGGCGTGAAATGGGAAAACACCTGCGAAGCGGCTGGCACGGTGTGGCCCGCGGCCACACTCGGTCAGTGACACCATCGCAGCCATCACAGAGCTGGCCCACTCCACACTGCGCAGGGCTGGGTGGACACGTGGCTCTGCTGCCCGTGGTGGCCCCTCCTGTGGTGCCCAACTCCAGCCCAGCAGCCAGAGTGCACTGCTCACACTGGCCGCACTCGGGCCGGCCTTCACCGCCTGGGGCTTACGGCCCGTCCACTCAGACCCACGCACCCCTGGGGCCCCTCCTCCCGCCCCTTGCCCACCCCGGCACGGACCCTGCCCTTGCCCTTGGAAACCTCCTCTCGTGCTCACAACCTGTTCAGCGTCCAGCTCCAGTCTGTCTGCCACAACCCGGGGAGGGGCCACATCCGACTGTTCTCTGTTGGGTCCTCAGCCCCCCCCTCAGCACATAACTGATGCCTGGACGTGAAAGTGAGCCAGTGGCAGGTTGCTAAGCCTCTCGCTGCTGGTCCCAAGGTGAAGAGAACGGTGTTTACATGTGTCTGAGTCCGAGTTCTCCAGAGAAACAGAGCCAACAGCACGCACGTATACATATATAGAAGGAGATTGATTATAAGGAATCGGCTCACGTGATTACGGAGACCGAGAAGTCCCAAGATCTGCCATCCCTCGGCGAGCTGGAGACCCAGGAGAGCTGATGGTGTAAGTTGATCAGGAAGCAGGCAGGCTCCAGACTCAGGAGAGCTGATGTTTCAGTTCAAGCCCAAAGGCAGCAAAACACCCGTGTTCCAGGTCAAGCAGTCAGGCAGAAAGAAATTTCCCCTCACTCGTGGGAGGGTTGACATTTTTGTTCTATTCAGGCCTTCAACTGATTGGATGAGGCCCAACCACGTTGGGGAGGGCCTCTGCTTTATTCAGACCATCGATTCAAATGTTAACCTCGTCCAGAAACACCCTCACAGACGCCCCCAGCATAATGCTTAACCAGATATCTGGGACCCCCGTGGCCTAATCACGTTGACACATAAAATCCACCCTCACACCAGGTGAGGGTCAGAGTGTTATTAGTAGGCAGTGGCATAGACATTGGCAAAAGATGATTGAACATTAAACATCATTAAATTCCCGGGGCCTGCCCTCTGCCCTTGGTGCTCAGGAAGGTTCTGGGCCAATTCTACGCTGCTGTGACGAACCATTCCC
This sequence comes from Ceratotherium simum simum, assembly GCF_057802395.1. Classification (NCBI taxonomy): domain Eukaryota; kingdom Metazoa; phylum Chordata; class Mammalia; order Perissodactyla; family Rhinocerotidae; genus Ceratotherium; species Ceratotherium simum. Next base: position 2,651,820 of record NC_141928.1, on the reverse strand, counting down.
TTCAAGTCCTCTGAGAACCGGGGAGGACGGGGCCCTGAGAGCAGGTGCCTCCTTTCTGGCTTTCAAACACTCACAAACCTGCTAAATCGTTAAATGACTCTATCTCACCAGTCAACTGCAGACCGGATATGACATGGGGCCCGGCAGACAGAGCTCACCCTGACCAACGCCGGGGCTGGTGGGCGGGTTTCCTGGGGCTTCAGCTCCTCACCGACAGGAAAGAGGCCCCCAGTTCAGCTTGAGGACACTCGTCAAGCATCAGATGCTTCTCCTCGTCACCCCCTCCCATCCCCTGAGTCCCGGAGGCTGCTGATGAGGGGTCACGGGAATGTAAGGAAGATGCACGGCAGGAGCTGCGGCCGCTTCCCCGAGAATCTGGCTTTCCTTCAACACACACGCACACGCACACGCACAGACATGCAGGCACACTCACATGTGCATAGACATTTACACGCACACACATGCGCACATGCACGTACCTCCCAACCCCGTGATCCATAGGAGGAACCTGTGGCAGTTCCTGGGGTGCCACAGAGTGGGAACCGATCCGGGTGAGGCCTCGACATTAAGCACAATATGGGGAAGAGCCTCCCACTGGTTAGAACCAGGACTTCAGGGCCATCCAGCAGGAGAGGTCAGGAGCAGGAACCGTGTGCACCCATGTTCTCAGCACCACGTGGAGAGGCTCAAGTCTTCCCTCCTTCCAGAGTGGCTTCCTTCCCCTAGTGCATCTCCCAATCCCATCCACCATCTGCACCGCCTCCTCCTGGAAGCCTCCCCAGGTTGGAATCCTCTCTCTCTCCCTGGAGCTCACTCTGCACTTCACCCAGGCCCCCCCATGCACTGACCACCGTGAATTACGGTGCTTGGTCTCCAGCTTGGTCTCCTGTCTGCTTCTCAGCACGTGGAGCACATCTTCCTTCTCTCGTCCAGTCCTATTCCCACCCTACCCTGGGCCCAGCACTTCGTATACAGTCGGAACTTAATACTTAACATCATGCAATCCGAATGGCTCCTGCTTACCAACGATGTAACAGTCTGAAGGGTGAGGGTTTCACCGGCTCATTGCAAACCCAGACTCCACCCAGCCAGGGTGGGGCACCGTCTGAGTGACTGTGACCTTGGGAGCCGCAGAGTCACAACTGCAGCAGCAGTGCCTTCGGGCAGTCTCCGCAGCCTCCTCCACTCCCAGGGTCACTCCCCTGCCCGCCTGGCCCTTGTGCCCTGCCCTGCCAAGGAGCCACAGGACCCGCAGGGACCCACTGTGTGGACACAGTGGCCGAGGTCCCCCGAGTCACACACGTGTGCATCCGGCCTCACGATGGAGGGCAACCTGAATCCAGACCCCTGGCGTGGTCGGTGCCTTTCCCACCGCGCCCCGCTGGGTTTGCCATCAGCAGACGCAGACTGACATTTCGCTTGCCCATTACAATTCTCCAAGCGTGGTTCCACCCATTGTCTGTTGTGGGCCCCCCAACTCTGCGAAATGGCATTTATGACGGAGAGTCAGCTATGCAGAGCTGCACAGAAAGGAAGCAGCAGCCTGGGGCCCTTTCAGATCTCCCCAAACCGTTGACATCCCCAAAGGACCCCCTTAGAGGCGCTTACCTGCAGAGGCAGCACATAAATTATTCAGGCCCTCCCCACAGGTGGATGGCGCCATTTCCACAGCCTCAAGACGGACCCCATTCCTCCCTTCCCTCCGCCACCCCCACGGTGCAGATGCTTCCTCCCGGCTCGGCCCACCAGGTCCTCCGGGACACCCGTAATGGTTAATTAGACACAGCTGGCGAGGCGCCCGCCCGAGCACCAGCAATGATAACCGTGCCAGGAGATGGGGCATAATCACAGCTCAGGTCTAATTCAGGAAAAAATGGGTTTGACTTTGGGTGACAGCATGCCAATTCCGAGAGGGTTTTGAGTGCCCCGATGGTTCCTCTGTATGTGGCCTGATCGCAGCCCCCACTCCTCTGATTGCCCCTTTGGCATTTTCTTAGCCAGAGTCAGAGCTGGACAGCCAGACAGGGCATCTGCACCCTGAGTTATGAGCAGGCAGGCCGCACCCCTGAGCAACGCCATGGGATCCAACTTCTCCAGGAAAGACGTCTCAGGGCTGCAGCCGCCATCAGCTAGTGGGGCTCACAGAGACCCCCTTCTTGTCTCAGATCCCTATGGGATCCTATTAGTGCAGACTCAGAGAGTCCAGCATCGAAGGATGACTTAATAAGAACAACGCAATCAAAGGGCCTCGCTTGGTCTCCCTGTCCTCTCCTCCTATTAGGAGCCCACACACTGCACTCCTGAAATAAATATTTCACTGGAGGCAATTTTCCTGCTGGCAACAACAGGCACGGCCTGCTCTCTGCCCTGATGGCGGCCAAGCCTCTATCCGGGCTCAGCAGCCAGGAAGGACCGAGTCTTTCCAAACAACGCAGTGTTTGTTTTTAATTTTAGAATTAACTACTGACTTCTTTGCTCAACTCTCCCGCGCCCGGCGGGGAGTCAGCGCCAGAGCAATTGTAAGCCCTCGAGCCTGCGTTTCTCTAGGTGAACATCTTGTCTGGCATTGCAGCCTGGCCTTCCCTAAATGGACTCGGGGCTGCCCGGTGAGTGCAGGGGCTCAGCACCTGTGGCCTAATGAGGTGGCCACCGCGGGGTCAGCCCCAGAGCCCTGTGGGGTCAGGGAGATGTCTCAGGGCGCCCAAGGGGAGCCAGGCTCTCGTAGGTCCAGCAGAAGCAGGCCTCGGCGTCCTAACCACACAACCACAGGGACACACAGACCCTGGGTAAGCTCTAACCCTGATGGAGGGCAGAGGCTCTCTCACCCTGAGTCCTCCCCATGCCGTGGGTATGCTGGTGATCTGTCTCTTCATGCACCATCTGATTCTTTGCCTTGAATGGACTGGGTCAGGATGCACTGTCTACACCACGGGGTCCAGCCCTGAGCTAGCTCAGCCTGGGGCCACAGTGCCCAGACGTGGACACGTTCCCCTCCCCACGTGGGCTGATTTCAGCCAGCGTTCTTCCTGTTGCCCTTGGAATATTCTCATAGGCGGGTATTGTCCCACAGGGGCCTGGCCAGTGGGCCACTGGCTGCCCCACAGGATCTCCCCTGCACAGGGGAAAGAAGACCCTGGCTGAGTCCACGCGTCGTCCAGAGGCAGTCAGCTCTGTCAGCCATGAGACGGGAGGTGAAGTTCTGGGCAGCAAGAGGGGCTTCCTGGGGCCTGGGCAGATGGCCCAATGAGGCCAGCGCAGGGAGTAGTGACCAGGAGCTCGCTAGGGACCAGGAAAGAGCTAGGGGAATCCTGTTAAGAGGACTCAGGGGTCCGTGAGAGCAGGTAGGTGACTGAACTGGAGAAATCCTGGTGACAGTTGTCCATATGACCTGTGATCACCAGCCCCCTAAGGGGCAGCCTCCCCATGGGAGCAGAGGACCCAAGTAGAAAGCAACAGAGGCCTTGAGAGGGGTTCAGAGTAAGAACTAAGGGACCTCCAGGACCCCAGCCTTAGAGCTGGGTCAGAGGGCAGGGCTAGCTCAGCTGCCCCCAAGGACAGGTAGAATTGGGACAAAAACTGGCCTCTGGGAATTGAGGGGTGGGGAGAGGTTCACAGTGCTGGCATCCAGACAATGAATGGGGTGGAGGGAAAACCCTTTCCCCCCACTGTCCTGAACCCCAAAGGTGAGGCTGGGCCTCGTCAGCTCTCAAATTACCCAGAACCTCAAAGGTGACCCCCCAGCACAGAGCAGGGCCCCTCAAGATCTGTGCATCCCCGTCCAATTAAAGAGACCCCAGTAGAGCCCGGGGCCTGTGGCCTGAGGCTGGACGGGGTGAATGTCCAGACCAGTGGGTTTCCACCAGGGCAGATTCTACGCCCAGAGACCCCTCGGCAACGTCTGCAGGCATTTGGGGTGGTAGCAACTGGAGGAGGGGGCTCCCAAAACCAGCAGGTGGAGGCCAGGCCGCTCTACACATCCTGCTACACAGGGCGGCCCCGCAACAGAGAGCCACCCGACCCAGAGCACCAACAGTGCAGAGGGCAGGAAGGCCTGCTCCAGAAGGGGAAAGGGGTGGTCTTATGACCCCAGGAGTGAACTCCGAAGGCTTGGGCGCCCACAAGGGGGCAGCCCCGTCCTTGGACCTGGGTGTAGACAGGTCTCTACAACTCCACTGGGAATTCCCTTCCCACACTTTTCCTGTGTGGAAACCAAGGTCCACCTATAACTGAAGGCGACTGGCCAGCCCAGGCTGACAACTTAGGTGCCTGGGGGATTGTGGCACTGTCTTGGTGTCCCACGGGACTGAGCCCTAGGGCAGCATCCTCGAGATGCAGGGACGTCTTCCATCCTCTTACTTCCACCACATCCACCATACACACATATATGCCTACACATGGGCGTGCTCACATGTGCACACATGCACACCCATGCAAATGCACCACACACGCCCATGTGCACACATGCCATGCACACACGCACACACACACTGCACATATGCTCCCACATGCACATACACGCACCCTTACTTTAAGGGTTCCTCCTGCCCGGCCACCACCTGGCTCATCTAGCCTACAGGACAGAAATGAGCTCAGATTAAGACATCTTGATGGAATTTGATGTGGCCTCTCCCGTGACAGGTCTGTGTCTGCCGTGAGGGTCCGTGAGGCTTTAGTATTCCGCGCACTCTGTTCCCTGCTCGCCCCGATACTTCACAGCCTTGAATTGCATCCTTTTCATCCCTTATAGTACAGCTCACATCCTCGCTGAGCTATTGTGGCGTCCGCTGTCCTTCTGAGGCTGAGGTTTTACAAGAATAAACGCAAACGACAGCAGCCGGTATTTATAGCCCAGACCCGACGTAGCCGGATGGGGCCCGGCCGCTTTCAACACTGAGGGGAACCCACACGCTGCCCACTTCTAGAAAACCTTCCAAACTGATTTTGCTTGATCTCTTGGTAGCAATTTTGTTCAAAGCCTCCTTTCTTATTACATTTGCTCTTCGGGGCATTTTTGCCCACAGTGATCAGTTCATAATCGTGGGATTATAAGACCTGCTGGAATTCATACGGCCCAGCCCTCGCCGTAACGCCGGCCCCGGGCAGAGCTAGTCCAGAGCAAAGGGCATCTCCAGCAACCAGAAGTCACGAGTGTGTCCCGACCTCCTCCCCGAGAGCTGACAGTGCCTCCTGAATCTGATCCCAGTTTCTCTCTCTGCTGAACCACACCGCTCGGCAGGCCTTGCTTGTCTGCTCGTGGAGGGCCAGCCTGGATGGCAGCCCCGAAATTTCAAGAGGATGAGGAAGAGAAGGCTCACCCCTGGGGATGCAGAGTCTCTCTTCCAAGAGACCACGCTGGGGGCACTGAGCTCCAGAAGGTTCTCCCAGGCCCTCTTGGCTCCCCGGCCAGCACCACCGCCCAGCCTGGGCAGGAGACAGCCCGCAACACCAGCCACTGTATCATCCACCCCTGACTGGGACCCTCACACATGGCCTTGGCTCTAGGCTTCCTTGATCCTCCTGGCTCTGAGCTCAGAAAAAAAAAAAATCTCCAAAATATGAATTATGTATTGAAAACCCAGGCAGAGCAATCATGGGCAATAAATAATTCCGAGCTACAGACACATTAGTTAGCTGTACAATCCACTTACAGGCCAAACCAACCATCTTATTAACAACAGGCAGAAGCAGGGGCACTGCTAACGTGGAGGGGGGGCCGGGGCGGCAAACTCTCAGGGCTGCCGTGTCGCTGGCCAGACCGCTCCTCAGTGTCATCCCCAGGACGCCTGCTTGTCAGGCCCACAGGCTCGGGATGAAGGGGCCGGCAGGGACTTCGCAGTGTCCAGACTCAGAAGGGAGGGCGTTTACGGAATCGCCGCTCTGTTGAAGAGCGAGCGCATCTGGTTTTAGGAGCTAGTCTAGCAACACGTCGTCTGACGAACTCTCCTTTATGGGTTACAAAGGATTCCATGCACCTCCAGAACTTTCTTGATGAACAGATAAGAATTCTATTGAAGTTAGTGCGTAAGTGATTTGTGGTTCAATTGGACATCCGTAAGTGCTTCTCTGGACATTCTGCTCTCTAAGCTGTTTTTGCTATTATCTCGGTAAATTTGTTGGCATCCTGTGTTTACAATGTCTTGAAAAGCTATTTACTAAGCAAAGGTCAGCCTTGACCCAGAGCCTACTTAAATAATCCCAGATTAGCAGGCACATCCTTGCTGGTGATGGAAGCTGGCTGCTGGATGCAAATACCACTGCTCTCTCCCTCTGGTTCAAGGAAGGTTTGGAAAGTGCAGGGCCGGGGAGTCACATCTCCGTCACCCTCAGCAGCAGCAGCAGCATTTCATAGTCACATTTTGTGGAGAACCATCTCGTGGGCATGTGTCATTGTCGTAATTTCGGGATGCTGTCTTTGTGCCAGGCCCTGAGCTGTTTCACGTGAGTTTTCTCATTGGATCTTGGTAATGTTACAAAGTAACCATTCTCATTACCCCCCTTTACCCAAGAAACAAGCCAGCTTAGGGTCCCAGGGCTAGTGAGAGGAGCAGGACCAGGACGCACCACCACATCTGCCCCGACCCTTAACCTCTGAACTGTTCGTGATCCCATCACCCTGCAGTGGGGTCAGCAGGGTGGGCATTGACACCCCCAGTTTACGGATGAGGAGACCGAGGTGCAGGAGGAGGATGGCATCTGTCCTAAGGCACATCCCTAGTGAGTGGCAGAGCCAGGGCGTGGTCCAGGTACCTGAACCTGAGCCTGACCCCCAGGAGCTGTCCACGGGCCCACAGTGAGTCCACTCATGTCTCGTGGAAGACGGTGGTGGGCAGGGAACCTTTCTCAGAGCCAGGCTCCATCTCCTGCTCCCAAGGGCAGGCCTCTGGGCCAGGTGAGCAGTCACATCCAGACGCCCTGCCCTCGCCTCACCAGCCTGGGTCTCGGTAAGAAGACGCACAAAGGGCCCTGGACAGTCAGTGGTCTCAGGAGCCACTGCTGCAGAGCAGCTGTGCGGACCCCACTCTCGCTCTCTCTTCCTCCAATGCAGGGATCCCTCTGGCCGAGACAGCCCTCATTTATCACGTCCTGAAATCGCAGGCCTATAATACACTTGCCTGCAAACGAGCCGTGCCCACTGCCCCTGCCTCTGCCTCCACGGAGGTGCCAGGGACAGTGCCCGGGTCGGCGGGCTCGGGGAGCAAGCGTCACTTTCCCTTAAGTGAAATTCACTCTGGGTCTGTCCAAGCTCCTCTCGGCATTTTAATGCCTTAAAAGCTTCAGCTTTCTCTCTGGGTCAATTTTCTTTCAACAAAATATTAAAATTAAGCTTTGAAAGCCTGCTGCCGTGGTCTGAGTGCCAGACCAGGCCATCAGAGCCCGGCATTGCATCACGCCGGCGTAAATATTTAAAGAGACGCTGTGAGCAAAGAGCTCTCAGGAACTGTGGACTGGGGAAGGGCTGTGGGGGGCCGAGAAGGACATCTGAAGGTTTGTCTGGTGATGACAGGAGCCATCTGGCAGGGAATTGTCTGAACCCCTGGGGTCGCTCTGACAACAGCCGTTAAGTATGAGCGATGCGGTTGAGAGCAGCTCCGGGCACCGGGGAGCAACTCCTGGTTCAGTCTTCTTGGGGTGGAGGGATCCAATTTACAGAGAGGGAAACTGAGGCACAGAGAGGCTGAGCGACCTGCCTGGAGCGTAATCCCAAACTCTCCAGGACAACTTGACTTCTGCCTCTGCTTCTGCGTTTGGGCAATCCCAGAATAGCGCTGCTGGAAGGAACACAGAGCTCATCAGTCCAGACCTCTTGTTTTACAGAAGGGAAACTGAGGCCCAGATTGTCCAGGTGGGTGGGGGTGGAGAGGAAAATCGAGTCAGATTTTGTCTCTCAAGCATTCATTCATTCATTCATTCGATTGTTCATTTCATAGATGTGCATGGCACAGAGTGGACCCTCAAGTTAGTGAGTGAATGAATGAATATCTCCTCAGTGCCAAGCACAGTCCTGGACACAGTGACCCTAAGACAGGAGAGCCATGGGTCCTGATCCAAAGAGCGGAGGGGGAAGACAGACAACCAGCGACCCTCGCCAGCGCCGGGTGTTGGGATGACAGGGCTGTCCAGCTGAAGCTTACATGGGATTCGTCTCTGAGCCCAAACTGCCCTGGCAGAGAGCCATGGGGGAAGGGGCCATCAGGGCATGGGCGATTGCTCCTGAGCAATCAGCAAGCGAATAATCCACCCCTGAATAGCTGAGAGGGGTGGTCCATACAAACATGGATACAGGCATGCGGGCTTCCCCTAGAAGCCCAGTCTTACGGAAAATTCCACACGTGGGAGCGTCAGTTACGGGCCAGGCAGTGGGCTTCCGCAGCCCTGCGCTGTCAGTGCCCGCGGGTGCCCTGGTTGTAGCAGATGCCCGCGGAAAGCATCCTTTGTTCTTTCTCCTCTGTCCGGGGATCCAACCTCTGCTCTGCCTCCCTCACATTCCCGCCTTCGCAAACCGTCCCTTCGCGGGGAGCAGGCTGGCTCTGCAGATCGGCATCCAGGGCATGGAACAGGACAGCCGTGGGTCTGATCTCGGCCAACCACTTCCTTCCTCTCCATTTCGGCATCCTCGTCTGCAAAGCAGGGACGACAACCAGGGCTCATCCTCCCGTCATCCGAGGATATAGGACAGGATCTTCGTGAGACGCCCATCAGTGCCCAGGGCACAGCAGGGGCCAAACACACGCGTCTCCATCCTCTCCTCCTTCAAGCTGCCGTGTTCTGTCCAGGGCCAAGCCCTGCCCTCAGACACTCGCAATCCAGTGAAGGAAACAGCCAGGAAAATAAAAGAGTTCAAAACCGAGCAGAAGAGCAAACCGGTCCAGCAGGGGCACTGGAACGCTCTCTGGGGACGGGCCTCCCCCAGGGCCGCAGCTCCTTAACGGGGCTGGTGAGGGTGTAAACCACAGTCTGCACTGGGCGAGAGGCGAGGCCCTGGGCGGCCTTGGGAATACCCGGGATTGTTCTCTTTCCTTCAACACTCGCAGCGCCCGTGGCCAGAACACACACTTCCAGAGCTTCTCAGAAAGCCAACAACCGCTGGCCTACCTGGCCCAGAGTGCTACTCCAGGGTGAGGATGCAGCTCCCTGCCACACACCTGGCTGGTGACGCCTGGCGCCCTCCTGAGTCGGCCTCAGCTCTCTGGGGAGGGGCCCTTGGGTCATGGCTGTATGAGGTCCCCGAAGGAGTTTGTCCCCACTGTCCGGTGTTTCTCTCATCCCATGGGGCCCCTCTCAGTGCCCTCACTGGCTCGTCCTCCCTCCCTGACCTCATAACTGGTGCAAGTCTCGGGGCTCTGTCTCAAGCCACCCCTCTTCCCGGTCTCCACCCCTCCCTGGGCACCCTCGCCCAGTCCTACCACTGGAAACACCATCTATTTGCTAAAGGTTCCCCCGTCCACACCCCAGCCTGGACCTCCTCCTGCCCCTCGTGCGGGCATCCAGGCTCCTCCTAGACACCTCCATCTGACATCTACGCCTCAACTAACGGGGACACAGCAGGATCCCTGATTTTCCTCGCGCCCCATCTTCCCACCCCCTCGAGCAGCACGATCTGCTCAGTTGGTCAGACCCATAGCTAGAGCCCTCTCTCCCTCACCACCCACAGGCGATGGATCCGAGCCTCCTCTCAGCTCAGCCTTTAAAGTTCATCACAAACCCAACATCTCCTGGCCAGCCCACTGCAGACGCTGGTCCATGCTGCCAGCCTCTCCCGGAACACACCTGTGGCCCCCATCGGCCTCCCTGCCTCTGTTCTTGCCTCCTGTTGACCATTTTCCATGACTGCTCCTCTATACTGCCATCTATGCAGGTCACTTCTGCTCAGAAACATCTCATGACTGCCCAGCGCCCCGCGAACCAGCCCAAGGCCTGAGCTGGCCCACCCGCCCCCTGCCCGGCTGCCCACCCTCCCCCACACCCTGCCTTCCTTCTGCTCAGCAGCGGTTTCCTGTCGCAGCTGCAACAAGTCACCACAAACCCGTGCTTAAAACCACACACCTTAGTGATCTTGCAGTTCTGGAGGTCAATTCTGAAATGGATCTCATGGGGCTAGAACCGAGGTGCGGACAGGGCCGTGCTCCCTCTGAGGCTCCAGGGGAGAATCTGCTTCCCTGCCTTTCCTCGTTCTAGAGGCACCCACATTCCTTGGCTCGTGGCCCCTTTTTCCATCTTCAGAGCGGGCAGCACAGCATCTTCTTTCTGACTCTGAGCCCTGCTTCCCGCGGCACATCTCCTCTCTCCCTGCCTCTCTGCCGGCAGGGACAACACTTTCATTAAAATCACAGCTGCAGGAACAGAGGCCAGAGAAACACCAGAAGCTGATCCTTGTGGGGAGACATTATAACCAGGTTGGCCAGCAGTTACGTCAGAGCTTGGAAACTGCGTCCACATAGATGCCTGTGTCATTACAGGATATGTCCCACATAAGACCAAAAAAAAAAAGCTCTGGGAACCAGATATGCCCTCCTTGGATGCCCGAGCACATCTGCCTTGACCCTTCAGGCCCCAACCCTCTGCCTGACCCCAGACACAGCCGCAGAGATCAGCAAGGTGGCACCTCCGGGGAGCCCAGGCCTGCCAGGAACCATGCGGTTGTTCCAGGCGGCAGCTGGGAGTTTGGAGCATTTCATCCATCTGATCTCACAAGAAAACAAACGAAGCCAGAGCTCAGCTAAGCCTCGAGCCCATGGCAGCCCCAGGGTCACCTTCCGGCTCAGACCCAGAACGCAGGAAACAGTCGCAGACTCCACAGCAGCAGTTAACCCTCTGGCTACACAGGCCCTCTGCCTTGCTTGAGGCCACTTCCATGGACGTGGGAGCGCCCAGGTTTCCCGCCCGTGAACAGTCGATGATGATGCCGGTTCCTTCCCCGCACGCGGCCCTCCTCACAGACGTTTCTGCAGGAAGCTGCTCACTCACTGCGCGTCAGCGTGACGAGCTTTCATGGAGCAAAAAGGCCTTTGCCTCTCGGATTACGTCAGAGGTTTCCCAGTTGTGCCATTGGCTTAAAAATTTTATTTCATATCACTGGGGTGAAAGGCTCTCCCACGGCCACGTCACCCAGTGCAAAAATACCATCAAAACTCAGTGCTTTAAACCCACTGAATGTCTTGGCCAGGGCTCACGGAAAAGCACATTTCAAGATAGCAAAACGTTTTTATCACAAGACAAATAATTATTGCACTTATTTCAACAACCTGTGGCTGCCTCCCTGCATAATTTCCTCATAGACGTAAACACCCACCCCAGCGTTCACACGGCGATATTCCTGGAGCACCTGCTATGGGCATGGAGGGGCGTGGAGGGGACAGGACAGCCTGCCTTCCCAGGCCGGGGACCCAGCAGGGGAGTCCAGGGCAGTCTACTGGGACAAGCAGTCACAGCAGGGTGAGGAAGGGGACAGTCACGGCGGGGCATCCCTGACACGCTTGGGATGGGGGGCGCTCTCTGCAGCTGCAGTGGCCGTTCAACGGACTTAAAGGGTCCGCAGAAACGTCTCCTGGCGCTGGGGCTGGGGTGCTGGCGGGGGCCGGCAAGGAGAGCCTTCACCCCGTCATGTGTGTAAGCCAGCTAAGGGCTTAACCGCCAGATAAACCCAATGCCTGGAGTCCGTCCGATGGCCCCAAATCCCTGGGCGTCTGTTGATCTTGCAAAGTTTCCACCACCGCTCCTCCGTTTCCTTCTTCAACCGCTCCCCCATCAGCGGGACCCTGTTGGCTGAAGCGATTGCTCAGTAACCACAGATCCTCCCCCAGCTCCTGCCGCTTTTTTTCTTTTCTTCTCTTTTGCATGTAAAAGCAAATTCATGCACCAGCTCTGGAAACCAGTCTCTAGAACAGCAGCTCTCGGAAGCAATGGGCACAGCAGGTCAACTACTCAGCTGACCCACATTTCAGGGTCAGCAAAACCATCATCACCAACTCAGTTATTGCATAACACCTAGTTAACCGCCTGATGAGGAATCTTCACAAACAACCCAAGATTCGTTGGAAAGCAGCCCGTAGTCTGGAGCTCTCTTGACCACGGAGCCCCATGCAACCCAAAGTGGCCTCGAGTGGACAGCACTGAGGATGCCACCCAGCCTGCTTCAAATGCACTGGGCACAGAACGTGCCGGGGGGTCCCCCTGTTCCACAGGTGTGTCCTGATGCCCGGGGGCGCCTGGAAGGAGGTGTGGAGGAACGAGCCCAGAGGCCTGTCTGATGTGACCCTGACCGTGATGCTCAAGGTCAGTACAACCATCACACCCATTTTAGAGATGAGGAGACTGAGGCTCAGAGAGGTGGGGAGAGGAGGTGAAGGACAGGTGGCAAGCGACTGAGGCAGCCTCAGTGTGTCCGCCTGGGAACATCCCGACGACACAGACAGCACGGTGACAAAGCTAGAGCAGGGGCCCCAGCTGCTCTCCCTGCGCCAAAGCCGTCTGGGGGCTTCAAACTAATGACGGGAGAGTGGCTCAGAGCAGTCTCCCTGTTGCTGCTGCAGGACCGTGCCCTGAGCCTTCCAACCTGTCCCGAGTTCCTGCATCCTTGAGTGACAAGTGTCACGTTCTGCCTTTTGTCCAAATCATGGAAAGGGCCACGCTTGGGCCGACCATTTGGGGGGCTCTGTCTCCCAGCAGATTCACCGTCTTATGTGGGAAGAAGAAGATTTCCAGAGCCAAGAACTTCCCAATGTCATCGGCATCTCTCACCTCCCCCGAGAACCCAATTCCATGGCTTAAAAAGTGAACCAGGCCTCAGAGACACAAACCACCGAATCCCCACGGAGGAAACGTGTTGGGCCGTGCAGTGAAACCGCACGGAGCACCCGATGAAATCCCGCCAGGTCTCTGCCCACGGGAAGCCAGGCCCCGGCTGACCGGTGCTGGAGCAGCCCTGGGGCCTCGCCCGGCCGACCCCTGAGGCTGCTGGGAGCAGAGACCGTGCCGCCTGAAGGTCGCTGGGTCTGGGCAGTGTCCTCAGATGAGAAGGGAGGGAATCTGACCCGGGAGGAGAGGCCACCTGCGCTGGCCTGGTTTACCCTGAGAGACGTGGAGGGGAGAGAAGGGCCAGCTGCAGGTGCGTAAAGGACTGTCATGAGAGAAACAAGTGACAGAAGAGGACGAGGAACAGAGGCAGGAGCGAGAGGCAAGCTCACAGCCTTGGCTCTGCTCGGCGTGGTCAGACCACGTGGGCCTCGAAGTCAGACAGGCTCAGCCTCAAACATCTGCTTGCCAACGACTAGCTGTGTGCCCTTGAGCAAGTGCCTCGGCCTCTCTGAGCCTCAGTTTCCTCATCTGTAGAAGGGGAGGAATACTAGATGTCTCTGGGATGGCCGCCAGGACCTCCCCTCCCACAGTCCCGAACGATGATGATGAAGACGACGGTTGTGGTGGTGGCCGTCCATGACTCTTGAGAACTGACTGTGGACATAACTAACAGGGACGAATCCTCACAAGTGTGTGATTTGTGCCATGTTACAGATGAGGAAGCCAAGACTCAGAGAGGTTGAGTGATTTGCCTGAGGTCACACGGCTGAAGGCAGGGTGGAGCTAGACCCGCCCCAAGAGTCATCTGTCTCTAATTGCAGCCTCCTGGACTTGGTCTTCTCAGTGAGTCTATAGGAGTGTGACTTAAACACCTAACAGAACATTCTAGACAACCACCTAGACCAGTGCTGTCAAATAGAACTTCCTGCGATGATGGGAATGTTCTAGATCTCCGCCATCCAACATGGCAGTCACGTGTGGCTGCTGAGCCCCTGAAATGCTGCTGGTGCCAATGAGGAGGCAAATTTCTAATTATGTTGAATTTTGATTCATTTAGACATAAGGAGACACACATGGCTCGGGGTGGCCGTATTGGACGGCGCAGCTCTGGATATCAACGCAAGTAGATTGAGCCCTCCTCCAACGCTTTCGAGCCACCCACCCCTCCCAGACTGGCCAGAGAGGCTCACTGAGGAAGCTGCTCGCTGACAGCAGGGTCCAGTGGAGCCTAGACGGACACATGCTAAGGCCAGCTGGGGGGTCCATCTCCCACCCATGGGAAGGTCTGTGGGGCCCAGGAATTGTCATTGTGCCCACCCTGGCCGTGTCACTGGTAGGGCCCACTGGAGGGCCCACGGGGCACTGCCCAGCCCCCCTCCCAGCTCTGGACCTCCTGGAGGCTGCAGCATGCACCCAGCAGGGTCAGCTCTCGGGGAGCAGGGCCACCATGTGAGGCAGGGACAGTTGACATGCAGATCAAGGTGAGGCTTTGAGTTTCACACGCTGGGTTCACGCCCAGCTTTGCCCCTTACAGACCCTGTGCCCCTGGGCAAGCTCCTTTGCCCATCTGCAGAATAGAGGGAACAGGGGCACCCCCACATCCGCCCCACCATGGGGCTGTGAGGATGGACGTGGATTCCTTGTGTGGAGGGAGGAGCCGATTTCTGGCACATCCCCAGGGCTCAGGAGGACAGCCTCCCGTCCCCACTCTGAGAGGCAGCCGCTGGCTCCAGGAGGGAAAATAACAACCACAGCAGTAATGGAAGCAAAGGTGGCAGCCGGCAGCCTACAGCAGGGCCACTCCGCCGTCCAGCTGCCATTTCCTCCTAAACGGCACTCTGGTGCCGGGAGACTTCCAGGAAGATTAAGCTGAAAACTCTCTTTTCCAGCGTCAGCTGCCAGAGGAGAGAAAGTTGCCATGGAAACAGCATCTGGCAAATTCACTTGAGTTTTAGAGGCGAGGAAACGAATGTGGAAAATACACGAAACCTCCCCCCCCGCCCGATGCCTCCTTTGCTTTCTCTGACATGCAGGCGTGTGGGGTCGAGGCGGAGAGAAGGGAATGTTTTAAAACTCGCAGAGACAAGCCATTTAGGATTTGTTTATGGCTCTTTAGTATCCAGCGCACCAAGCCTGGTTTTGACGGCTTTGTTGCCAAAAGGCAGCATCCGAGGTTTGGCATTGGGACAACCAGAATGGCAAGGAGAGGCACAAACTCTCCCATGCCACATGCTTCCCGCAAACTCAGCTCCTCTGTGGCTTTTAGCACCCAGGGAGCTGGGGCCTTGAGAGAGAAGAAGGCGCTGACGCAGATGCCCACCTTGCCGACAAAGCCCCTGGGGCCGGGGGAGCTTCCTGTGCCCATACTATATGTGCATAGGACATGTTCAAAATAGAAGTATTTGTCTATTCAATCTACAAATGTGTACATATGTGTATACACACGTGTATATGAAGTATTTACTCAAAGTCATTCAGAGCTCCCGACGCGCCCGGCTCTGTGCCAGGTGCCGAGAGTAAAGACAGAGACCCACGGGGCCTCGTGGAACTCCCCCCATCAGTGGGGGACAGAGAAGCACCCGGGCGGCTCCTGCCGTCGGGGCAAGCCCCATAGTTGGGGAGGCGCAGGCTGTGCGAGCACAGAAGAAGAGCCCCTCACCACGTCCGGGAGGAGGGAAGATGTGCCACATCCAGGGGGCAAGGGCAGATGCCAGGGAGGCTTCTGGAGGAGGCGGCGTCCAGGCTGACTCTGCAGAATGGCTCAGCCGCGTGAAGAAGGAGCAGGTGGAGAAGCAGACAGCACGAGGTCCCGCAGTGAGGACCGGCCAAAGCAGGGCCACCGGGACAGCACAGCTGAGGGGCCGGGCACCACTGTCCTCGGGGCCTCCTCAGCAGGAAGGAGTTTGGAGCGAAGCCCATCCCAACCAGAGTCCCCTGCCCACCCCCCGCAGGGTGCTCAGCAGTCAGAACCATCCCCTGCTGCCGGGTGGGGTCCACGTGTCCAAGGGCCGGCGCTAGAGCCGACGCCCGGCAAGGCTGCGGCTGAGACCCGGGAGGAGAGGAGGGCAGGTGCTCGGAGGGCCTCTGCGGGAAGGCAGGGTATTGGCTGCGCTGCCTTGGCTAATGAAAGCCAGCGAACTGAAGGCTTGGGGGCCTGTGGGGAGCCGGGATCGCTCCCCAGGAAGGTCAGGGGTGCACTGAGGTGCTGGCACAGGCACCACTGGAAACCGGGGGAGGCATCCTAGGGCCTTTGGGACCAGTGCTGGAGGGAGCAGGGCATGTGCGCTGGGACACCCATTCCAGCTTCAGGCTGGGTGGGCGGGGGAGGCTGAGAACAGGTCCCTGCGAGAGTCTCGGAGAGAAAATCAATGACAAGGCGCTTCCTCTGCACATCCCTTGTTTATATGCAAATGGAGACTTTTTAAATTCCATTTATTTCCAAATCTAATTTGGAAAGCCATATATATTCATCATAGCACATCATGGGACATATTGGAAAGCCCCAAAAAACATAAATGCCCACAGTTCCCCCCTCAGAGTGAGTGACAGGCAATGCCCGTGTGCACGCCTTTCCATTTCTTCCTGTGCACAGAGGAACTTTTCTTCAACGCGGCGCCACACCGCACAGTGTCCTGAAGGCCATTCCTTTCAGTAAATACAGCCATCTCCTGGGCACCTGCCTGGCACCTCGTAGGTGACCGGTAAACATTTGCTGAATAAATGGACGGAGGAAGGAACACTTCCTCCTCGTGAATACTCTTCTGCAATCTTATTTTTATGGCGTATTTGGTGGCCTCCTGATGCTCCACTGTGCGAGCGAGCCGTCACACGTCAACCGCTCCCTCGTGGGGGGTGTCGATGCTCTCCAGGTTTGCACCATTCCTGGTGTTGCCGGGTGGACGTCGTGGTGGTCACAGCTTTGACCTCATCTGAGATGCTTGGGTCAAAGGACGGCCACTTCTTTAGGGCTCTTGAAACATATTCATCCGATTGCTGTCAGGAAAGGATGCGCCAACGTCCCTCCCAGCACGGTGTCTGCCAGAGCCCACACTCCTGCAACACTACGTTAGACAGTGGCTCCCACAGCACTTTTCTGAAAGAAAAGTCCATTCTTTAGAGTTTAAATCAGTGCTTCCCAAACCCTCTGTGGCAAAGACTAGTTGTTGATAGTTTTTTCCAATCCACGTGGACCAATACTAGTAAAATGAAGGAAAAACTTTGAAAAAAATCTACAAATTATAAGTGTTTTATTGTTGGATTCAACAGACAAAATTATCCTATCAAATCCCTCCAAAGTTTCTCCGTTTGGGTAGCTTTCTCACCGTGCATGCTCACGGCTAGCTCCTGCGCCAGTTCCCGCCACAGACAGTGCCGTGGGTGGCACGGGGTGAAATGATGTGCTCTATCAACACGGACAACCTACGCAAAGAACAGCAACTCCATCTGCATTTCCAATCCTGCGAGGTAAGCAGGGAAGAGCATCACACCGTATTCCCATTTTAAAGAAGAGCAAATTGAAGCTCAGATGCTTGCCAGGGCTGCCCCGGGGTTGTGGGCGTGGAGAGGTCAGAACGTGGACCCTGGTCCTTAGACCACAATCCAGCATCTACCACCATTTCCCAACGTGGAGGGACCCTGCCCTCCTGCGCAATGACAACAGGGTCCAAGTTAATGAGGCTCCCTGGCCATTGTTCAGCCCGGCAGAGGCCCTCATCTTCGCCCACCCAGGGGGCTTGTTCGGGCCAGAATGCCTGGGCAGTGCTCAGGCCGGGGTATGGATGGAGAAATCGGCCTCGCAGTGTGCTCTCTGTCCAGAGCTGGAGGCACTGCTGGGGGGCTTATCCTGGGACCCAGGTGAGCCCCCCGAGACCCAGCTGCCTCCCCATTGACCACGAGGCCTCACACACAGAGCAGTGCTGGCCTGAAGGAGCCCCCGGGGGAGAGGAAAGCATGCAGTGCCCCTGGGCTGAACCCAGGCAGACAGATGGCACAGAACAGCAGGTGGCTGTCCACCTGCCACATCCAGGTCCCCAGGCGCACACGTGCGGTGTTTACATGCACAAACACAGCCTGACTGCCCATCCCCAGCTCCTGCTGCTCAGTGATGACCAGGCTGAGAGTTGCCAGGCCACACCCACTGGAAGGGCTGAAATCAAAGCCTGTCCACACCAAGTGTGTTGGGAAGCAACTGGAACTCTCATGTGCTGCCCGTGAGCGTGCAAACTGGTGCAAAGACTTTAGGAAACAGTTGGCAGTTCCTTCTCAAGTTAAACAGAGTTACCGTATGACCCGGCAGTCCTGTTCCTACCTAGGTGTTTACCCGGGAGAAACAAATGGACGTCCACGCAGAGGTCTGTATGTGAGTGTCATCACCAGTTTATTCGTTACAGCCAAAAACTGCAAAGAAAAGAAAGTGCCCCTAATAGGAGAAGATGCAAAGTGTGGTCTGTGTGTGACTCAAGAGGCATGACTGGGGGGCCCAGAGGTGGTTCAGGAGGCCCCAAGGCATAAACTGGCTGCCCGTTAGTCCACCTGCCTTCGACATTCAGCCAGCGACGGGCGGCAGTGAAGGGTGGCCAGCCCTGGCTCTGAGCGACCCAGCCCAGCAGCTGTCCCGGAAGCCAAAGGAGTTCATGCTGACTCGGGGCTTCCGTGCCCACGACGGGCAGCTGGGGCAGCCAGAGACCCACTGCGTCTCTTCTAGCCCCGAGCTTCCATTTCTCCAGGTCTATCCGGCTAATTCCGCCCTGCTGGGCGCATTGCAGGCACTCAACAAGTGTCTGCTGAATGACTAGGAGCGAACGTCTTGAGGGAGCACTCACCTGATTTACTCCACTCTGTTCTGCGGCCTGGAACAGGTGCCCATCATCAGTCCACTCAAGAGCTGGATTCTGCCCTAATGTGTGGTGTGAGCTTGGACATTCTGGGCCTGGATTTTCCAGCCGTGAGATGGGCACTTTGAGCTGGGTGGCCTCCAAGCATCCTCCTTTCCAGCTCTGCCATCAGGACCACCCCCTGCCCCCAGACCTCTGCTAGGGTGCTGCTCGCGTAGACCCAGTGGGCTCCGGACCCGTGAGCACCAACAGGTCTCGTCGTCTCTCGTCCTCCAGGACCGACAGCAGACGTGCGGTGGCACAGGTGTCTCCACCTGAGCCGTTTGCCTCCCTCGGATCAGGACCGATGTAACACGCTCTCCAGTGATGAGAAAGGACTTCAGTTTTGAACGAACGGCCTCGTCAGAGCTGCATAGCCATATTTGATCTGGAATTAGACTGAGGTCTGGTGCGAGCACTTCATCAGAGATTGATTGTTTTCCTTTACAAGGCCACGGTGACTAATTGCCGAGCGCTGTTTTACAGATGGTGCAGAAGGAGAAAGCTTGTCAAGAAAGAGCCGATCCTGCTCCGTCCCTGACCTGGGCATCGATCAGCCGAAATCCATACAATCCATTCCTCCCAGGGAGAGAGGAAGGGAGTTCCTGGGCTCTTCCCAAAGCTGGAAACAGCATCTGTCATGCGTGCCAGACCCTGGATACGGTGTGCTCCTGCCCGTCTCTGTCTGCAGGTGCGGATGGCGCCTGAGGTGTCCGCAGGCAGGAGGGAGAAGTCACACTCAGAACCCGGGGAGCTCAGGGCTCAGAGGCAGCTGCTTCCTCAGGCAGGCCCCCCGACTAGGCGGTCTTTGGTCTCCACCAGGGAGAGGATCTTAAGTAGGTGCTGTGGGCCTTCACTCAGGGGCCTCCGACTCTGACCCAGGGCCCCACACCTGGGTGTGCTCCCAAGAACTGCAAATAGGCCTCACTCAAGAGTCTAAGAAAGACGTCCCCAGACTAGACTTCAGGGGGGCTCCTCTGAGCCCTCTTCTCAGCCAGGCTCTGACCTAGGCTTCCGGGTTTATATGAGCCTGATATCACATTAAATAAAACGTGTCTGCTTTTCTTCTGTCAATCTTTTGTCAGCTTAGGTTAGGCTCAGCCACAGGACTGAAGAGGGCAGAGGAAGACTCTTTCCTCCTCTGCAACAACCAGCACCCCGTCCGAGCGAGACTCGCAGGCCTGCCCCCCCGACACGGGACCTGCGCCCCGTGCACAGGCGGGCGAATCCAGAAGGGACTGTGGTGGGGGCTCAGAGCCAGGCCTCCGCGGGGAGGGGCGCAGGGAGCAGCATTCCCAGGCCAGAGCACAGCTGGAGACCTTGAGTCAGCACCGCGGGTGTGGGCAGACCCTGACCTGGGCTCCCTTTCTGGGGTAAAGTGATGCAGTGTGAGGACCAGCCCTCGTTGGAGGCTCTGGCCAACACCCTGTTTCTGTTTCTGCTCCTTTTTCCTCTGTGTGCCGGGCATCTCTTGCCCTCCAGTGGGAGCCAGGTCAGGGGTCTGAGCATGCTCAAGACTACACATTTCTGGGGCCAGCCCGGTGGCACAAGCCAGCGTCCCATATAAAGTGGAGAAGGATGGGCATGGATGTTAGCCCAGGGCCAGTATTCCTCAGCAAAAAAAAAAAAGAAAGAGAGACAGGAGGATTGGCAGATGTTAGCACAGGGCTGATCTTCCTCACAAAAAAAAAAAAAGACTACGCATCTCTAAGGAGGAGAGAAACAGGAACTGTGAGGGGCTAAGGTGCAGTGCCCCAGTCTCCCCATCTTAGGCAGCAGGCAGGGTCAGAAGGGGAGCCTCTTTCTCAAGGTGAGAGTCGCAAACAAGCCTCTCTCCACCCCGGCTGGCAGCTAAAAACTAAAAAACTGAAGTCTAGGTCCCTGAGTTAAACTGCCAGCCAGACTCCCCTTTGGAAGGCAGGAGATCGGCCGTGCTTCCAGCCACTCAGCGCCCTGGGGCGGTTTCCTCAGTTGTGAGCCAGTAAGAGGCAGAGAGAGGCCAAGGGGCTGGTCGTCCCTCTCCCTCCTCCACACCTGCCACCCTCTGCCCACTCCCACATGCCCCCCAACCCCAGACCTGCGCCCTAGAGAGGCTGAGGCTCAGTCTGTGGACCTGCCGCAGGAGAACGGGTACCACTGCCCCGGGGACCAGGTGTGGGGCCAGAGTCCCCCCGGCCCTGGGGAGATCAGCAGGACTTGGAGGACTGGCTGCCTGGCCGGTGGCCCTCTGAGGAACTTTCTGGGGGTCAGAGATCCCCTGGCTCTGGGACAGAGGCAGCCCCCCTTCAGACTCTGGTCCCCTCTTGGAGCCATGACTACACTGGGAGGCTCTGTGGGGTCGTGGGGGGCTCCCCACACCGTGAGTGTAGAGATCTGAGATCTAGTTTTCTCGGAGAAAATGGGGAATGAATCTAGTCTCCAGGGAGGGAGGAGGGCTAGGGAACCCTCTGGAACATAATGGGTGCTCCTTCAATGTTTGCTAAGTGAAAGGGCAAAATGAGGAATTCAGTGTACAATGGTACATAAACTATGGAGGGCTGTTCACAGGCTGGAAGGAGACTTCTGGATTCATGACCTCTACAGAGGGAGGAGGGCTGGGGGATCAGGGCAGGGGTCCAGAGACGTCCACTCTCAGCCAGACCTGGCGGGTGGGCAGCAGGAAGCCACCCTGCATAAAAACAGCTGGCCCCCTCTGCGGGGTGTGGAGACAGGCACAGACATTCTCATTTCTGGCGATTATAAGAGTGTCAATCCTGTCGCGTCCCATCCCCTCCCTGTCAGACCTGGTTCTTCTGAAATCTTGACAAGCTTCTTGGTCATTCCACCAGCCGCCCAGAGCAGAGAACCGCCCAGAGCCGCAGAGGCCTGCCGGGCTTGTTCTCAGGCTTGCCGTTTAATTACCTCCTTGCTGCTTTTGTGCCTGGCCGGCAAGCTCTGTCAGCGGGAACTTCACATCGCGAGGCCGCAGATGAATGAACGTCCCAAAGACGGCAGGGCATGTGGCCCCTGGCAAGACAGCTGGGCTCCCCGCGGGCCTGTCCTGGACGGCACTCGGGTTCTCTGGGGGCTGTTCCCTTTCGGGTCTGGGCTGGACCTGCTGCTGGGAGCCGGCCTGGGGGTGCCTTTCTGGAGGCAACTTAGCAACAGGATCAAAAGCTGTAAAAATGGAACATCCTTTGCAGGGGCAATGCCACTTCCAGAATGTACATCCGAAGGGATTAATTTGACAAGGACTCGAGGACATTCATCTCAATAGTCGCTGAAAGTGAAAACCCCAAACTCCTTCCACTAGGGAGCTGATTACGTTAATAAGGCCGCCCGAAGGAGCCCCGGGCGCCAGTGCGGGCAGCACGGTGGCGGCGGTCCCTGCCGTGGAAAGACGTAGGGCACAGGGTGCTCACGAACAAGCAGCTCGCTGTGCCCTGGACCACCACCCTCGATGAGAGAACACAGTCGCCCACACGAAAGCCGGAAGGTTATCGGTGACACACGGGACAGTGAGATCCTAGTGATTTTTTTCTTTTAGATATTTTACTTTCTAATTTTTCACCTGCGAGCATGTAATACTTAAGGGGAAAATAGTTAAAATACTCCTAAACACACACACTCTCAGACACTGGCACATCACTCACACTCCAGAAAGTTCTCCAGGGCAAAAGCCAGGGCTTCCTATGCAGAGTGGTCTTCCCAGAGTACCCTGAGGTGTGGCTGCAAAGCGTGGTCGCAAGGCCCCTCTGGCCGGACTCCAGGCCAGGCCCTTCCTGGCCGCTTCCTGCGCAGCTGGGGGCCGGGAGATGCTCGGGCCATGGGCTTGCCGGCCTCTGTGCTCGAGGTCAATCTGTCGTGGAGGCTGGGGGAGCAGGGTCCGGCGGGTTCCAAGCCAGGTCCCTGGGGAATCGCGTGTCCTCTGAAGCTTCTGCAGCTCTGAACTGGGGAGAGTGACAGTTCCACTCCTCCAGGATTGTTTCGAAGATCGCATGAGGTCAGGATGGGAAAGGATACTATAAACCGTAAACTATCATGTAAATGAACATGATTATTGTCACTACCCTTTCCCTACAGAATACAGAGAAACAAAGGAAGTGCCGGCCCTGGGTGCCTGGGTACAACCAGGTCTCCTCCAACTGCAAGCCCATTCCCACCCCTTCGCTGGCTGTGCATGCTCAGAAACTCAGGTGCACCCCTGCGTTTTAGACTAAACAAGCTGAGAACAGGAGGTGACTATTCCTGCCCAGCCCCCCCTCACATGCACACAAAAAGAATGCTGTGGTTTATAGAAGCCAATTGCTAAGAACTTTCTGATTCTATATTGTTTAAATCCCTGGGCCCTCCACTAACCTATATGAGGTTGGGTGGGTGATGTGGGATGCAAGAAGGGGGTCACTGCTCATCCTTCCCTGTGTAGTCTCTGCCCCACCACACTCATGCCTGCTTCTCTCGATATTTCCCTGCATCTGTTGCGTTTCCCTGTACACGTAAACCCCCAGGTACATGCACACACATACACACACACACCTCCAAACCCCATGAAGACGACAGAGTTGTCTCCTATACATCTTTGTGTGTGATTAGCACAGTCTGATATTCGAATGGATGGATGGATGAGTGGACAGATGGATGGATGGTGGGTAGACTGATGGATGGATGGATGGATGGTGGATGGGTGAATGGATGGACGGATGGATGGATGGATGGATGAGTGGACAAATGGATGGATGGTGGATAGACTGATGGATGGATAGATGGATGGATGGTGGATGGGTGAATGGATGGACGGATGGATGGATGGATGGATGAGTGAGTGGATAGGTGAATGGGTGGATGGATGGGTGGATGGTAGATGGATGGATGAATGGACGAGTGGGTAGGTGGACAAGTGGATAGATGGATGCATGGATGGTGGATGAGTGGATGGATGGATGAATGGATGGTGGATAGATGAATGGATGGATGGACGGTGGATGAGTGGATAGTGGATGGATGGATGGTAGATATATGGATGGATGGATAGCTGGATGGATGGTAGCTAGATGAATGGATGGTGGATGGATAATGGATAAATGGATAGATGGATGGATGGTGGATGGATGAGTGGATAGATAGATGGATGGTGGATGGGTAGATGGATAGTTGGATGGTAGGTAAATGGATGGATGAATGGATGGATGGTGGGTGGGTGGATGGATGGATGGATGGATGGCAGATGGATGGATGGTGGATGGATGGATGGTAAATGGATGGACAATGGATGGATGGATGGATGGATGATGAATGGGTGGATGGATGGATGAGTGGGTAGGTGGATGGATGGATGGATGGATACATGGACACATGGATTGTGGATAAGTGGATGGATGGATGGTAGGTAAATAGATGGATGAATGGACGGATGGTGGATGGATGGATGTATGGGTGATGCACATACTGGATGTATTCTGTCCTAGATCTTCTCAAAGAGCAGGCTGTCTGCTCACAACGGCATTACTCACAATGAGAACTAACCCACAGTTATGTCACTGCGAACCTCTCCTAGCACCACCTCTTCAGGCAGGTTCTGACTTTGCCCTTGTGCGTAAAGTAGTGATAGTAGCGACAGTAGTGATAGATTTCACCCTTGGACATCTCTGTTGTCTCTCTGAGTCAGAAAAGCCCCAGGGAACTTCAGAAGGCTCCCTTTCTGTTGTGTAGCCATCAAAACAGATGGTCTGGCCAGGCCAGGTGGAAAGACTCCCAGAGAGCTCTGGGAGTCTTTCCCAGACTGTGATGGGCGGGCCTGCAGGTGAGACCCCTGTGCCATGCCAGTAGGCCGAGGGCCTCTCCAGGGCTGCTTTCTGGGAGAACGGCCCACTGACCCCTGAGCCACCTGCTCCCTGCAGGTACAACTGCCACACAGGAGGAGGAAGAGGGAACCACCTGGTGTTTCTCGAGCTTTAGTGGGGAGGCGGGAACGCCTGCACCCAAGGACCTCGGCCCTGAGCTAAAGCCCTATCTCCCCTACTTTATCAAGTTCACATGCAATTTTTATCATACCCTGGGACCACTATTTCCCCTGGAAACTGATCTCTGAACACTAGGAGAAATCAACAGGGAAGCATGATTCAGTATGCAAACATTTGCTTTTCATACAGGGGTTTTGTTGTTGTTTTTCAAGCCCCTCAAAAAACGAAGCTCCTTCTCTTTGGAGAAGCAGAGAGCTTTCTCCACAATCTGCTCGGCCCGGGCCCTGCTTGAGGGGCGCTGATGAAAGACAGGAGTGAGAGGAAGCGGAAAGAGGCAAGTGGGCATTTGTGGAATCAGAGGCTGCTCTCCTGAACTAGCCGCACCTGACATCCCTCCCAGGCACCTCAAGTGTCTTTTATGAAGCTCTGAAATCAACACATCTTTGGAATTTCTTTTAAACAACTTGGACTCTGGCCTGTGGCCAAGAAGGGCGTGTCTTCCTGCCCCAGGGCAGTCTGGCCCCTCAGGCTCTGATTTGCAGTGGGGACTATGTGACAGGGATGGTGAGCCCTTGGGGCACAGGTGGCTGGGCAGGCGGCCTTTATCTGAAGGAGAGGTGCTAGGGCATCTACGGCCCCATCACAGCCCCCTCATGGCCCTCTGCCCCTGTGGCCACTGGGCAGTTGTCCAGACAGATAGACGGACACAGCAGCCGACCTTGCATCCACTTCTGCCCTGCGACATCCCCTGTGATGCTCCCGTCTCTGTCATTATCTGTTTACTTCCTTCCTTCCTTCCTTTCTTTCTTTTCAGAACTTTTTATTTTATTTATTTGGAACTTTTACTTAATCTAATTCCAAACTTAGAGAAAAGTTAAAAAATAAGGCACAGAGCCCTGTATATATTCTGCCCCATTTGTTTCAGCCTTTGACCTCTCTGTCTATCTCCCTGTCACTCTGTCTCTCACGTATGTATATGTATTATTTTTTTCTGACCATTTGAAAGTAAATTATAGGCATGATGCTTCTTTACCCTTAAATACTTCTGTGCGCATTTCTTAGAACAAAGACGTGTTCTTCCATAGCCACCAACACAACTATCCAAATCTGGAAACCCTATATTCCCATGTTATCATCAAATTACGTGCAGCCCACATTCAAATGTCACCATCGTCTCCATCGTCTCCTCAAAAGCTTTAGTTTTCTCTCAGTCCCAGGTCTGCTTAGGATCCCATGTTGCACTCGGCGGTCACAGCTCCGCAGCCCCTTTAATGGGGAGCAGCCCCTCGCTGCGTCTTTGTCTTTGCGATGTGGACGTTTCTGACAAGCACGGTGCCGTTCCTTTGTCAAATGTCCCTCTCAGGTTTGTCCCATCACACTATACGCAGGTTGTGTGTTTGGGGCAGGAAATCTCCAGCGGGGACAGGCGTCTTGTCTGTGCGTCCCAGCAGGAGACCTCAGTGTCTGCCCAACCCTGGGGACGGTGGCTCTGACCCCCTGGTGGAGGCGGGGGAGGCCAGGTTTCTCCACGGCACGGTCACTAATGTTCTCTCGGTAGTTAGTTAGTAACGTGTGGGCGCAGACTAGTTAAATACACTGCTCCTCACGGGGCTTTTCCCAGCCAGTGTCAGGACGAGGGGACTGTGACTGAATCGTTCTTGGTGTGACGGTCACTGAAACAAGAGGGGCCACGGAGATGTCCCAACCCCTTCACCTCCTCTACCCTCACTAGAGCATTACTTTCCCTTCCCTCCTGCAGGAGTTTGCTCGGGCTGCCCTAACAAAGAACCAGAGACTGGGCGGCCTCAACAACAGAAGGGCGTTGTCTCCGTTCTGGAGGCCGAGTCTGAAACAAGGCGTCGGCAGGGCTGGCTCCTCCTGAGGGCCGTGAGCGTGTGCCAGGCCTCTCTCCTCGGCTCGCACGTGGCCGTCTTCACGTTCACATGGCATTCTCCCTGATGTCTGTCTCCGTGTCCAAACTTCCTCTTTTTATAAGGACACCAGTCATTGGATTAGGGCCACCTTAACGACCTCGTCTCAACTAATTACATCTGCGAGGATCCTATTTCCAAATAAGGTCACATTCTGAGGTACCAGGGCTTGGGTCTTTAACATATGAATTTAGGAGGACACAGTTCAACCCCTAACACCCCCACTCATTCATTCATTTCTGCCAGTCTGAACTCACGGATTCTCATCTTATTCAACGGCTTATCTTATCTTATCTTATTCCACGTTGCTATCATGACTCATGCTAAAACGTTGGCAGACTTGACGTGGCCCCTTCACATCCCTTCCTCCCAACTCCTATGTCCTCTTGACGTGTCCCCGCCATTCTCTGGCAAAAACATCTTGTCCTTTCCCAGCCTCAGACCTGAAACCAGCCATTTCTCCAAGAAGCCCTGGTTGCTCTTCGTGGGGCAGATAGAAACCAGGATCTCTGCACTCCATGGGCTGCTGGTCCCCGGGTCCTGCTGCCGGGCCTCTCGGGGACAGCAGGGGGGATGTTCCCAAAGGCACATCCTCTCCTGAAATCCAGCTCAACGCTGTGGGCTCATTCTAGCCTGCCTCCTTTCCGTGTGTGTGACTCTCGTCTCCAACATCCCCTCAACCTCAGAGGTTACTGCTTAGCTCTCTCCAAGTAGACGCAGAGAGTAGCTTCAAAATTCCAACCCACACCGCCAGAAAAACAAACCCGCTAACTGGAGGTTAACGGAGTTCTTTTTGCTTTTAGACTGAGGGTGTGGGGTCCAGAGACTGTGTTCAAGATCACTTGAGTCAGCTCTCGATCCCCTGCAGTGTGGTCATGTTATCCACTGACATAAGTTAGAAAAGGAAGCAAAACGCACACACTTTTGCACTTTGCACACTTTCACTCCTTATTGTTCAGAGAGTGCTTCCTGGTTCTGCTCTAAGCCACGTGGTATGTTGTGTTCACGAGCCGTAGTGCCTTCACTGTGCTCCTGGGTGTGAGCATGTAGACTGTTTTCAATGTACTGCAAATGCAAACCACGCTGCAATGACTAACCTTGTGCACAGGGAGTTTTGTCCTGTTGGAGGAGTAACCTCAGGGTAACTTCCCAGACGTGGGACTGTGGGTCAGGGCGTAAACGCATATGCAGCCGTGGTAGATACTGGCAATGCCCCTCCACAAGGATCGTACCAATTTGCCTTCCCACCAGCCACGTGTTGCCGGCTCTGTAAGATTGCCAATCGGTAGGTGATAATCGGACAGGTGACCTCTAATTTATATTTCACGGAAGTCTTTTGGACTTCTCTCTGTTTTCATTTTGTCCTTTCTAGGGAGGTGGTGTGGCCTTCCATAAGGAATTTTACACATTTCACAGCAACCTTTATGCATCCCTGAGAGGGGGCATCGTGCTGAGCACTTTGCAAACATCATCTCACTTGCTCCTCCCAGTCGCCCCAAGAGGGAGCATCCCTCCATTTTACAGATGAGAACACTGAGGCGCAGAGTTGCAAGCCTTGCCCTGGGTGCCCAGCGACTCGGGGACAAGATTCTGACTCCAACGCGGGGCTCCATGCCCCTACAAATGCTCTCCCAGCAAGGGTATACAGACCCTCCCCCCTACACATGCCCCCAACCAGACACAAGGCTGTGAGGCCCCCACGGCCCAGACAGCTGAGCCCAGCTTTGCCTAATCACAGTCATGTCCCAAGTGAATCAGACGCTGCCCGCTCAGCCAGCCCCAACCCTCTGCTCTCCTCACAAAGCCTCTAGAAAATGCTTTCAATTATGAAATATTTCAAGTACTCAAAAATTTACATGAAAAACACCCATGTACCCAACACCCAGATTTAACAGATGCTAACATTTTGCCATATGTTCCAGAACTGTCTCTCTTTTGACAGAAATAAAGCATTAGAGACAGCTCAAGTCTTCCCTGGACACCGGCCCCTTCCCGTCTCCTCCCCGCTCTCCAAAGGAACAGCCGTCCCGGAACTGATGTTTCTCAGCCCACGAGTGGCTTCATATTTTTGCCCCACACGTGTGTGTCCTTGAACACTATGCAGTGCTGCCTCCGGGGCTTCGACGTTGGCGGAGGTGGCATCACACTGAATGCGCCCTCGCGGCGTGCTCTGCTCACGCGGGGTGGCCTGTCCCCGTGGACGCCCGTGGCTGCAGCCCCGTGGTTCTCGCGCTGGCCACTGTCCCAGCGCATGCGCAGACCTCTGCTTCTCCTCCTGGAGCGCGCAGGTCCTGCGCAACGCTTCGCGGTTACCGACAGCGCGGCCCTGCGCAAACCTCCTGGGATATCCCCACCGGGCATCGCCCAAGAGCGCGTCAGTGATGAAAGGGCCGGGTCAGGGAACGTGTGCACCGTCGGCTTTACAGGTTTTGCCAAATTGCACTCCGAGGGGGTTGCGCCCAACAGTGAGCGTGCGCCCCGCGCCTTGTCATCCTCGGATGGCTTCGTCTCTGCCGATCGTCAGACGTCCTCGCGGCTGGAATTCACATTGAACTCACATTTGCACAGTCCTGGTGGGTCACTCTCGCTTCCTCTTCTTGTGATTTCTGGTCCCGTGTGCATCGGTCGGTCCCAGCAGGAAGCAGACCGTGGTGGCCCTGGGTAATTGAGAACGGTTTACGGTGCTGTGGGCCGGGAGTGGGGAGACCTCCAGGGAGGGGTGCAGAACCCCAGGCTGTAACTGCTCCAAAGCCGGGAGGGGCGAGGGGAGGGGGCCCCTGAAGCCAGACAGGAGGGTGGTCTTGGAAGATGGGCACAACCGTCTGCCTCCCGCAGCAGCGAAGAAGCCACACTCGGCTCCCGCTCTCGATTCCCTGCAGGGCCTCCCTGCTGGACAGTCCACTCCGGAGCCACAGGGCACAGGGAGCCCAGACGAGAGTTTCCCACGGATCAGCACCCCCAGCACACAGGAGGGAGGAGGAGAATGGACAGGGGACAGGAGGGAAGGGGCCTCCAACACCTCCCATTGGTCTGGTTTAGGCAGAGGTAGGGCTCTGGGGTCAGAGCGGGCAGGGTCAGGGCTGCCCACACCACTTACGTGCGGGCTGTGGTCTTGGGCTTAACCTTTCTGAGCCTCAGTTTCCTCATCTCTGAATTGGGAAAAACAGGCCCTCCAGCGGGGTTGAGGGGTAAGAGGAGACAGAGAGATGCGGTGTGTAAAGCCCCCAGACAGAGCCTGGCCCGCCAGGAAGCTCTCAGAAAGTGGGGGTCTGTCAGGCTGAGTTTCGTCCCTGGGACAGGAGACCAGGACTCTCAGCCAGGGGCCTGGGAGAGCGCCTGGAAGACAGAGGCCGTGGGCAGTGAGGCTGGGTGGCCAGAAAGGAGGCTCCTTGGACATAGACCATTTCTTGAGGATAATTCTGGTGTAGATGCATCACAGAGGCATTGGTCTGGACCCATAAGGTTGTGGGGAGGGTTGGGGGGTGTGGTGGTGAAGAAATTCCTCTCCCATAGAAGTTTCCAGAACTGTGAGAGTGGAGGAAAAAGGGTTTGCTTCCTCAATTTCCTCTTCTGAGAGCCCTGGATTCAAGAAAAAAATTTCAGAAGACTTTTGAGCTGGTCTCTTTGCCTCTTGGGACCCCAGGCTCTCAGAAAACAAACCTGACCCCCTCACTTCCCACCGTCATCGTCCTCCCTCCTTCTGAAAGGAATGAGGTCCCAGGGGGACACAGGACTGGCCAGATGGAGGGTGAGCCTGGCGTGTGGTGGGCCTGGGGCCAGATCTGAAGGAGCAGTGCTGAGGGGCCAGCACGACGACACCAAGACTGTCGGGGCTCACCAGAAACCAGAGCAAACCGGGAACCGCAACGCAGAGCGCGTGGCGGCCGGTTCCCGTGTCCTGAAGCCTCTGAGGACTCACGCAGACGGTGCGGATCTAACTTACCTCGTCCTTGAGAAGTTAGGCGTGGTGAAACTTCTAAGCTGACCAAACACCAATAGAAATACAGATCACAACATCCAAAGTAATGGAGTCGGGGAAATGAGGGGAAAAGGCCAAAAGAAATAAGCAGAGAAGGGGTGGAGAGGCGGAAAGCATTAAAGGAGATTTAAATAAATCCAGTACGTCAGTAAGCACCACATACACAGATGGATGCAATAGTGTCGGCCTGGATGAAAAATGGCTCTGTGCTGTTTGTAAAAGATAATATCCTGGGGCCGGCCCCGTGGCCGAGTGGTTCAAGTTCCTCGCACTCCGCTTCAGCGGCCGGGGTTTGATACCAGCCCCGATATCAGTTCCCCTACGTTAAACCTGGCATATATGGGGTTAAAACCAAAAGCACTCATCCCCTTTCCCTGCTTTTCTAAGTTACACTCATATGCAACTATTGGGCTTTTTTTTGTATCCCTGAACTTCACAAGGCAGATAGAAGTTACTAATTATTAAAAGCCCAGGTGGCCTCAAGCTGGGCTCACACTGATGTTCTGGCTAGTTACCAGTTCTTGAGATTTGTTACAGGGAAACTGATTTCAAGAAGCTAAAGCTCCTCAGACCTCAACTCCTTGGCTTCCTGGCACCAGAATCCACCAGCCACCACGGAGACAGAGACAGAGACGGTTGAAGGACACCCACCTGCAGGTTCCCTTATCTCGCCTCCTCCTCCCTGCCAGCAGCCTCACAAGGCCAAGCGCTGGTGGGAAAGCGCTGACCAGCAAGGCCACAGGCTCCCCCTCCCTACCAGCAGCCACATTCCTCACAACCTTGAAAACCCCTTGCTTCCCATCTTTCAGGGAGATGGGACAAATTTGAGAGCTCTTGTCTCCCGGCTGATGTCACCCGAAATAAAAACTCTTTCCTTGCCGTAAGCCTGGCCTTCTACTTTTATTTGGCCCCTCTTGTGTGGCAGATAAAGAACCTAGGTATGTATCCGGTAACAGGTTCACGAGTTCGGATCCCAGGCGCGGACCTACTCCACTCGTCAGCCATGCTATGGAGGCGTCCCACATGCAAAATGGAGGAGGATTGGCACAGATGTTGCCTCCGGGCTGATCTTCCCCACGCAAAAAAAAAAAAAAAAAGAGGAAGATTGGCGACAAATGTTAGCTCAGGGGGAATCTTCTTCACCAAAAAAAAAAAAGATAATATCTGAAACATAAAGATTCACACAAAGAACATAGGAGGCAGGAAACAGGATACCGGATAATTTGTAGCCAAAAGAAAGTTGAGGTGGCTACATCCAAATCAGATACAATAGACCCTACAGCCCCGAGCATCACTGGAGACAGAAAGGACCATTCTCCACTTGTGTGATGCTACAGTCCACAAGGTGAAGACTGAGAGCGCTCCAAGAGAGAGACACGTCCGCCCCTGTGGTGGAGATGCTAACACACCTCTCGTAACTGACACATCAAACACATCAAAAAACCAGTAGCGATACGGGAGAGTCGAATAAACCAATTAACACGCACTATCAAATGGACAGTTAAAACGGGCACCCCAAAACTTCAGAGCGCACTTTCTTTTCCAGCACAAAAGGAAATGTTTTTAAAAATTGATGGCATACTGGGATCAAAGCACGTCTCAGCAAATACAAAAGCTTTAGGAACACCCAGACCACGTTCTCCGAACACAGAGCAATTAAGTTGGCAATCAGTGACAAAGGGAACACTAGAAAAACTCTATGTTGGGAAATCAAGAAAAATAATTCTAAGTAGCTCATGGTTCAAGGAAGGTACCAAAATAGAAATTAGAATATATTTAGTACTGAAGGTAATAAAAATACTATATGTCAAAACTTGAGAAATACAGCTAAAGCAATATTTACAAGGAAATTTATAGTGTTAAATGATTATTTTAGAAAAGCTGAAAATGTGTGAGCTAAGCATCCATCTAAAAAATTAGCAAAAGAACAACAGACTAAAACAAAGAAAGGAGCACAAATTAAATAATGAATAAAGTAGAAAAACATACACCAGAGAGCATCAAATAAACCAAAACCAATTCATAGGGGAAAAATGGATGAAAGACACCAATCTTTGGAAATATTGATGAAGAATAAAAGAAAATATGGAAAAATAAAAAGTATTAGGAGTGAAAACATAATTACATACATATCTATGGCTAAATAGATAAGAGACTATTATATCAATAAACAGAAGCTTTATGCCAATATATTTGAAAACCTAGATGAAATTGACAAATTCCTAGATTAAAAAATACCTCCCCAAATTGACTCCATATAAATAGAAAACTTAAATAGTCTTATAACAATTAAGGGAACTGAATTCGTAATTTAGCATCTCCCAGCAAAGAAAAGGCCAGGCCCAGACAATTTTATCCAGAGCTTTGACAAGTTTTCAGACCAAATGTCTAGTACTGAATCAGATATTAATTACAAGTCAATCCAGGAGACAGACCAAGAGGGAAAAAAATCAACAGAAAGAAGCAAGGGCAGACAAGCCTTGTGGGCATCCCTCACCCTGTTCACAGCTCTCCCCATGGAGACGATGCAGGAGGATCAGGCTGGCCTTCATTTGGGCCAGCCGCAAAGACGGGCTGTCACCCACCGCCACACCCAGCCCTGCCCTGTCCCTCCCACCCAGGCCCAGCTCAGGGGCTGCGTTGGCCTCACATCACCAATGGGTGAGGAGACCTGGAGCCCAAGAGCCCCACAGCCAGGCCCAGGCAAGGGATGGGAGTCAGGGGGCCGGGGTTTCGGTATTGCCTCCCGCTCTGCTTTGTGGTGGTGCATCCAGGGACCCCACTTCCCTGGGCTCAGGCATCCCCATGACATGATGGTGCCAACCTGGCCTCCATCCACTGTGCCCTTCCCTATACCCCGGATGCCTGCTGCCCACGTGAGAAACACCCAGGAGCTGCGTGTGAACACGATGGACCTCCAAGGGCAGGAACAAAGAAAGCCTGTGCCCCGCTGCAGCCCCACGCGGGGGACCTCCAGCAGAGCGTAGCTACACCCCTGATGCTCAGTCCTCCCCTCCGCACTCCTCTCGCTTCCCTCCAGCTGGGCAGGATTCTCTTCTCTCCATCAGTCTTGGGTGAGAAGGCAAGTGCCTGGGCTGCACGTGCCCCGGGCAGGGCCACTTGCTGTCACACCGCGGGGCCAGGCCACCAGCAGCAGGGATGTTTAGCAAACCCACACTCGCCTCCTGCTGCCCAAGGCCCAGCGGCTGGAGCACGTGCTGCACCCGCCCTCTCTTTGCTGATTGATGACACATCTTCATCCTGGGGCCCCTGGGGGCGGATGAAGACTTGGCCCAGCCCGGCAGCTCCCAAAGGGCTTCTCCTCCCCGTGGAGTGCACCTTGAGGCGCGGACAGGGGCTGTGGTCTCCTACTTCTTTCTGAGGCCCTTTCAAGCCGAGGAACACCTGTAGTAGGACCAGGGGATGGGGCGGGGGCTGGGGGGCTCAGCTAGGATCCCAGCCCTCCAGCCCCCTGAGGGCCAGCAAGAGCACCTGGGCCGGCCTTGGAGCCCTTGGGGGAAGATGGTGTAGCCCGCGGGCCGGATGTTTGAGGCAGGAAAGCTGGGATTTAGGGCTAGGTGGCATCTTTGGCAGCACAGTCCACATCCCCCCTTGCAGTCCCCTGGGCTCTGAGTGTGACAAGGACAGGCCCCAGTCTCCTCTCGTCTGGAAAGGAGGATCCTGCCTCCTGGCACAGTGGTTTCGGGACCAGAGGTGTAGCTGATGGCATGAGGGTGCTCGGCAGCCTGTGGCCAACACTAGTGCCAACGTCCAGTAGCTGGGACACCCCACTTGGCCCTCACCTACATGAGAACACGGGCCTGGTTGGGGCTGAAGGAGGAGAATGCGCCATTCTTTTTCACAGATAGACAGGCAATTGCACAGGGGCACCACTGGGACCAGAGCTCTGGGGCCAACACCACTCACAGGCACAGGAGGCCACTGGGGGTCCACAGGGCTCTGCCGGGAGGTGTCAGCATTGGTCAGACGCCCCAGCATCTACTCCCGCCCGTTTGCTGGGGGGCCACTCTGGCCTGAGGCTTCCTGCCTCTCTGGCCTCGGTCTCACATTGCAAGGACTAAAGATGCGGGCTGCAGGCGGCTGGCATGGGAGCAGGTCCAGCGTCACCAGCCCGTTGGTGGTGGTGGTAGTAATAGCAGAGAGATCAGAGGGGCCATTGTGGCTTCTTCCCACCCAGGCTTCTGAGCACCTGCTCCGTGTCGAAACCGAAAAGATGGTGGTAAGCGGGCAAGGAGGGGTGAAGGGTCTGAAGGGAGGACGAGGCGGGCGTGAAGGAAGGCACAAACACTGGCCTTGCTACTGGAGCGCTTCTGTCCAGCTGAGCAGCAACCACGAGGCAGGGTTCTCCTGAACGACTGCAGGTTCACCTGCCCATATGGTGGTGAGTGCTGCGGGCACCCCACTCAGTCCTCACAGCGACCCTGGGAAGAGAGGGCCGCAGCTCATCCTACAGGCCAGGAACCTGGGGCTCACGAGGCAGACAGGCTGGGCGGGGTCTTGTGAGCAATGCAGGGAGATGCCGGCCTGGCTCTGCCCTGCTCTCAGCCGGAGCTCCCAACCACACACAGGGGAGCCACCAAATCCCAGAGGGACTGACAAGTGTGGCTCCCCATGGACGGCCTCTCTCAAAGGTGGGCTTGTGAAGAGACCCATGTGGTCCCCCTTCCTTGGTCCAGCTGTTGATCAGTAAACTCAGATGTGATGACTTCAAAGACCCCATTCTGCTTCCCAGTGAGGGCCCTGTGGCTTGTGCGGAGGCCACACAGAGCCCTGGGGAGCAGGAAGACCCTGGGCCCCTAACCTGCCTGGTCTCCTGGGGATGCGGAGAGGATCCGGCCATAGGAGATAAGCGCCATGCTGAAAGCCTGCAAAGATCAGAGCCGTGGTCCTGAGTGATGGACAAGAGGCAGCAGAATGCAGGTGGCTCCACACGGGCAGATAATTTGGGAGCACAGAGCACCCCAGAAGAGCACCCAGGTGGAGCCTGGGAATCAATGCAATCACGTGGTGCCCCCTAGCCTGTGGCCTGCCTGGCCCCTCTGGCTTGTCTGAAGAAATGCTTGGCGTGTGGGGGTTGGTTTCCCCAGAGTGTCCACCTTCCACCTCTTAGGGCGTGAAGGGACGATGCCTGGGCTCCAAGGAGCTTGAGACCCATTTCAGCCAGGTCAGTGAGAACCCCCCTTAGGGAGGCTTGCGGATGCTCAGACACTGCCTGGGTCACCCCAGCTGGCAGGGCTGGGACCTGAGCCCTGCTTTGTCTGGTTCCAAAGTCCTCATTCTTAACGGCTAAACCCATTCACTTTAGGGGTTTATATATATATATATATTTTTAAATTTGCATGGCAAAAACCCTCCATTATCAGTCACAAGACAAGATAGGAGAAACTGTCAGTACCTGTGGGTTAATCTCTTTACGATACAAAAGGATTTCAAACATTGCAAAGAACACCAATGACCTGACATAAAACTGGGCAAAGGACATGAGGAGAGAGTTAGAAAAGGGAAGAAAATGGTCCTCATCACAGACGAGCCTAAGAAGCGTCCACCTCAGCCAGAGGGTTCCACTTCTCACCCCGAGGCTGGCTCGCCGAGCTCCAAGGAGGCAGCAGGTGGAGGCCAACCCAGGCAGGGGTGTGGGTCTCACCAGTGGCATTCCCAGTGATCCTTAGAGCCAGCACTGCCTGAGGCTGCACCTCCACAAACATGAAGTAGCCATGTAGCATCGTTCCATTTGATGTGACCAGATTGGACAGGGCTGAGAAGACCCCTCCATCCCCACCCTGGGGGAAGGTGGAGCAAGTCGCCCAGACACACCCTAAGTGAGGGAGGAAGGCGGCACGATGTGATGTGTGCCATGTAAGAAAGACGAAGACAAATGCGTGTGTCTGCGGCCTGGTGTGTGGAAAAAGAATCTCCGGATGGACAGACCAGAGACAAACAGCAATGGTTTCCTAGTTTGGGGGGGTGGTTAGTAGAAGGAAGATCCTCCAGATACACCTTTGTTAAATAGATTTGACACATCTCTGTTTTTATATCTTCCTAAAACAAAATTGAATCGAATAGAAAAAAAGATCGCCCCACAGATTACTTGCTAATAGAGAAAAGAAGTCACACCTTTTCAAGGTTGGCACCTGGACCAAGCGACCACGCTTAGCATCGGTACTTCGAGCCCCTGACACGTGTGGCCCTGCTGTGAGCCAGCTCCACCCACAGTCCTCTTGCCAGAAACCTGCACCCTCGATCTAATGGAGCCCTTACAGCTAACTTCCTGTTTCAGCACGTACAAAGGACCGAAGAACAGGCTAAGCCCAACCACAGGGAAGAGTGGGAGTGTGGGACATGCTAAGGCCACCAGCCTCAGCTCTTTGGAAAGACAATGTCATACATTAAGATTTAATTTTGGATCTTTGAGTGCACTGCTTCCAATTTCTAGGGTTTGTCAACTTACAAGGCAAATTTGCCTGTTACTTTATCTCAAAATGAGTTTATTCAGGAGTAGCCAAAAGAATTGCAATTCAGGACATGTGTGCTATGGCAAACCATAGGCAAATCCAACAAACAAAGAAGGGGAGCTGCTTTTATACAGAAAAAGGGGGCGAGGGAGGGGCTGTTCTAAGGGAAAGTCCATCCGGGAGAGAAACAGATCAGGGTGGCAACGGATTCTCATTGGCTGAGATGTGGTGTTTCTGATTGGCAGAGCTGGGGCATTTCTGATTGGCTGTGGTGTTGCCAGGTGGGGAGAGAAATCTTCCCTCATTAGTAAAGTAGTTTTGCTCCCTGTCTCAGAGGAAAGTCTGTCTCTGCCTGTTTGGTGTAATTGACATGTATGCTAGAGCATCACAGCGCCCCCTGCAGGCCTTCCTGACTCCAGTCTGGTTGAGGTGTCTGTTAAGAATTTCCACAGGTTTAAATCCTAGTGTCACTTCATGTGCTAAATTAGTAAGTCAGAGTTTTAGGCTTTTAGAAAATAAAAATTATATTTAAAAAAGTAAATGTCATAATAAAAAAAGTAGGTGAAGTTTTCTAGCTTAAAAGTCACTAAAGAGACATAAATAAACTGTGTGAACCTTAATTGAATTCTAGTTCAAAACTTATGAAAGACGTTTGGGGACAATTTGGGCATTTTCATATGGACTGGTTTTTCCATAGAGTTGGGAATTACTGTTAACTTTTAGCTGTGATACTATATTGTATATTGTGGTTGTGTAAGAGAATGTTCCTATTAAGAGGCACATCCTTCAAACATCAAGAGATTTGCAACTTTTTAAATACTTTGCATAAACCACACCTGGGGGCTGTGTGTGATGGGGTCATGTGCACAGGGTAGGCAGACTGATGGCGCCCCCAGCTGGAGCCCTGGCTCCTACAGGTGAGTCTGGAAGGCCATCAGCTGCACGGAGGGTCTCCTGGGAGAGGGGCATGGACACTCACAGAAGGAAGGCCAGCAGCTTGGGAAGCAGTGGGGAAGATGGGCATGTCCAGCCTGTGGTTGGCTTGGGAGCAGCTGAGCAGCTGGGTCTCCATGGAGCTTGCGTTTCCTGCAAGCAGGTGGGCGCCACTCTGTCTAGAGCGAGGCTGAGACCACCATGGGACGGGCACTATGGAGATGACCCTTGGGCTCCTGGGGGGAAATGCGCTGCCCAAGGTCAGGACCCCTCCCTGCCCCGCCAAAGCCGAATGGTCACAGTTGTGGTCACATTATTAACTGCTCGCTCTGTGTGGTGGAATTGTAGCCGGTCAACACGGCTAGCTCAACTCTGTCTCCCAGAATTCCCTTCCTGCATGGTTTGAGTCAGCGTGGGCCATACGACACACTTTGTGCATGATGGATCTGGAAGCCCGTGCACCCACACGCCTCCTCTCCCCTGCCCCACTGGCACCAGCTCCTCCTCTCCCCTTCCCCCGCCCTGGGCCAGGAAGACACCAGCCTCTCCTGCAGGACTCCTCATCAGCGACCAAAAGGCAGTGCCAGGCCCTTGGGGACTCCAGCCCACCCCCACTGCACGTCCACCTCCCTGGCCAACTGACTGCAGGCTTTGCACGCACAGCACTGAGACTAGGGGAGGAGAGTGAGGCAGGCACACACCTCGGGTGCAAAACTTAAGGAGGCGCCAAAAAAATACAGTCATCAAGATAGATACTTTTTTTTTGCTGAGGGAGAGTTGCCCTGAGCTAACATCTGTTGCCAATCTTCCTCTATTTTGTATGTGGGATGCTGCCACAGCATGGCTGGATGAGTGATATATAGGTCCGCGCCCAGGATCCAAACCCAGACCACTGAAGCAGAGTGCACCAAACTTCACCACTAGGCTATGGGGCCAGCCCCAAGATAATACTTTAATGCAATACATTTAAGTCAAAAATTAATGCAGAACAGATCCATGGTGAAGGAACTCCAAAATTTTTAAATAAAGACAGGATAGGTGACCATCGGGACCATGGCTGTGCCAAGCCATATCGACCCTGAGGACAAAGGAAACACCAAAACCCGGGTCATGGTGCTCCAGCCCTGCACCCGTGAAGGCTGCCCGGAGACGGCTCACAGGCCCCACGGCACCAGGGCCCATCCCGGTCACTCCCGGGGCCTCCGTCCTCTCAGGGAAGCAGCTGCCACAGGCGCCCACCACCCAGCCCGCCCCCCGCACCCTACGGCAGTGAGACCAGTCCCACGTCTAAGGAGGAGGGGAGGAAGAGGCTGGCATGCTGTGGGCGGATTTACGGGCTTGATTTAATTTATTAATCAGCTGAAAGCCGTGCGGAGGGCGGGTTTCGTGGATGCTGCGCGTGCAGTGTGTGGTCTGTCAGTTGAGCTGCTAATATAAATTTGCTCAGCTGTGACAGACACAGGGTTGTTCTGGCTGAGAGGAAAAATAAACGCCAGGCCCGTCATTCTCTTGCCGATGGAGCTAAACACTCTCCGGGGCCCGCCTGAGGCAACAGGCCGCGGGCCCCCACCTCCTCGAGGAAGATGGGTGGCTCGGGGTCCAGCCAGAATTTGAATGCAGCTCCGTTGGGCACCGGCCACGTGACTTTAGGCCACCGTTCGGGACTGTGTCTTTCTCATCTCAGGGTGCGGAAAGAGCCCCCTCCCACTGGTGGGTGCTGGGGATTAAATGAGGACGTGCTTTGGGGGGAGGGGAAGAGGGGTCAGTGTGGCCGGGGCATGTGGCTGCAGCTCGCGGAAGCCTGGATGGCCAGGCGACTGGGCACAGTCCAGAAGGAGGCGAGCCCTTGGAAGCCCTTCGAGAGGTGGCCGTGTCGCAGGGCAAGGAGGTAAGCAGGGGGCAGTGCTGGAAGGTGAGGGGCACATAATCCAGTGGAGACGGCGAAGGGCGAGGCAGTGGGGGTGGAGAGGGGCTTCTCGGGGCTGCACAGACCTGAGCCATCGGGTCAGCTGGGAATCAGGAAACGTTCCTGGAGGACTCAGAGCTGGTCAGGGTGGGGCCTGGCTGCTCAACACCCTCCCTTCCTACATGTGATTTTAAAAGGTAATTAGGCATATTTCTGATCAGGAACATGTATCCACGTTGTATAAAGAACTTGTACAACTCTATAATAAAAAGACAAGGGCCGCCCCATGGCTTAGCGGTTAAGTGCGCGCGCTCCGCTACTGGTGGCCTGGGTTTGGACCCAGGCGCGCACCGACGCAACGCTTCCCCAGCCATGCTGAGGCCGCGTCCCACATACAGCAACTAGAAGGATGTGCAACTATGACATACAGCTATCTACTGGGGCTTTGGGGAAAAAAAAAGGAGAAGGACTGGCAATAGATGTTAGCTCAGAGCCGGTCTTCCTCAGCAAACAAAAAAGAGGAGGATTAGCTTGGATGTTAGCTCAGGGCTGATCTTCCTCACAAAAAAAAAAAAAAAAAAAAAGACAAATAACCCGATTTTAAAATAGGCAAAGGACTTGAAGAGGCATTTCTTCAGAGAGGTATACAAATGGCCAATAAGCACATGAAAAGATGCTCAACATCCTTAGTCATCAGGGAAATGCAAATCCAAACCACGGAGACCCCACCAGGATGATGATAATCAGACTGACAGGTCATAAGGAGTGTAGGCGAGGATGTGGGGAGATTGGCACCCTCGTACGGTCCTGGCAGTATTGGGATGCAGTCCCTCCAGGGAGGGGCTTCCTTCCAACACAGGAGGAATCAGACGGTGGGTGACAGCTCTGACTCCCGTGGTTACTTGGTCCCACTCCCCTGTCTTGGAGGGGGCATCAGGTGGGTCTGCTCAGCCCCATTTCGCACTGGAGGAAGCGAGGCCCCAGGCCCTGGGGCACCGGCAGGCAGGAGTGGCCGGGCCCCTGGCAGCCTGCTCTCAGCCCCAGCCTAGGACACCTCGGCCAACCTGCCTGCCTCGGGGTCCAGAGGCCGTCCGCAAGCTCAGCGTCAGAGCTGGGTCGTGGGCCCCAGGGACCTCTCAGCAGTGTCCAGCACACCCCAGCCGGACAAAGCTTATTTATGTTTGTTTTCTCTTTCCGGTGGTTTCTGTCAGCACTGGTGATGGATGGGTACGTGTTGATGGATTTTTCAATCTGCTGCCCATAAAAAGATTGTATTTTGACTAGTTGAATGCTTTGTTGTAGAGTGTGCAATCCTGGTGTGATAATTACTGAATAAATATCTACAGCCCTGGGAGACTGAGAAGGACTGTGACTGTGAAGCCCTCGGGTGGCCGCGCCCATCCCCCAGGAGCCGGCAGCCACAGGAGTTAAGATTCGGGAGCTAGGGGCCAGCAGGGAGAGTGGCCTTGCCAGGTTATCAGAGCTCGTGCTGGCCCTGCATCGGGGAGCCCTGTCCCCCTCCCCGGGGCCAATGCCCGCCGCCCAGCTTCTGGCTGGAGAGGACAGACATTGCAGAGAAGTGCCAACGAGACACCCGGTGTTGTCAGTGTCCTCAGATCTGCCGGTGGAGGCTGTCATCCTCACCAGCCATGAGGGGGGCCCTGTGTCTCAACACAGGGATGCGCAGCCAGCTCTGCGGTGGGAGCCGAGTCCTGAATAATGACCAAGCGCATCCCCACCCAGCCCCTCGGGACCAAACCCCTGCCCAGGCCTGGCTGAAACACAAACGTCCCGGAGAGAGATGGTGCACACACACACATGCACACACACACACACACGTACACACAGACACATGCAGGCACACGTGTACCCAGATACCTACACACGTGCACAGAGACCCATGCACGTGGACATGTGCGCAGACACGTGTGCACACAGATACACGCAGACACACGTACACAGATACCTACACACATGCACACAGACATACGTGCACACAGATACACATGCAGACACACACGTACACAGATATCTACATACGTGCACACACAAACACACATACCAGGTGGCCCACCTCAGGTCTGAGTTCCTGGGTGCCAGCTCATCCACTGGGCACAGGCCCTGGCTGGGGAGCCAAGGATTGGGGCCACACCTAGGACACCTTCAGGCTCAGAGGGCTGAGCAGTGGCTGTTCCCTTGCAGCAGACCCTGAGGGACCAGATGGGAAAAGCTAATCTTGGCGGGGAGGCCAGGCCCGTGGGCAGGCGCTGGAGGGGAGGCCCAGGGGGGAGCCTCCTTGATGGGCCTGAGCCCTGAGAGGACAGAGCAGGGGATGAGTTGGGGGCTCAGGCTGGGCGCGGGGGCCACACCGATGGTGCCAGAGTGTGGCCAGGGGCGAACCCAGCTGGACACGGGCTGGGCAGATGCTGAGGCTCGAGTCCAGCCTGTAAGGCCTGTGCACATCAGTAGCTCACTCATCCTCATGAGGAAACGTGGAGCTCCCTGAGGAAAACCAAAGATGCTGACGGGGGTACTCAGCTCTCCCGCGCTGCTCCCTGCCCAGCCTGGGGCTGAGCACTGCACACACAGTACGCTGCTTAATCTTCACAACAACCTGAGAGGCGGGTCCACATTACTATCATCCTCATTTTGCAGAGGAGAAAACAAGCACAGAGAAGTTAGGAACTTTCCCAAGACCACACAACCATTAAGTGCTGGGCCAGGGTTCAAAGCCAGGCCATCGGATCTGATAATTTGTAAAATTATAAAATTACTGGATCCAGTCAATTTTTCAAAAATCACAGACGGGCTTTGCAAACACTACACTGCTCTCAAGAAGTGAAGGCTCCTGTCTTCCTGCGCTCAGAGCCCCTGGAAGTCCCCCAAGGCACGGATTCCTCCAAGCCTCCCTCTGGGCATCTTCCCATCTAAATGCCAGCAAAAAGCACAAATCGCTGGCCGTTTGTCTTCAGCTCGTGAATGGGCCCAGAGCAGACGATGACTAAGGACAGAGACTGTGGGTCCAGCCCTGCCAGGAACTCTCCCGGCCACGTCTACACCATCCACCCAAAAGGACCCAGCACCTCCGCCCCACTCCCCCCACCCCCGCCTCCAGCCACCCCCTCTCCCCGCCAGCCCTCCCCACCAACCGCCTGCAAGCCTGCCGATGGGTTTCCAGCGCACTGCTGTGAATAATTTATCATTCATTCACGAGCAAGGGGAGGATATATAAATATCCATCTGTATGGGCACAGCGAGCATGCGTGTGTGTGCGTGTGTGTACGCGTGTATGTCTTTAAACCTCATAAACTGTTCCTCTGATCTAATCTGGAATAAATTATCCCTAATGAAAGTGGTAGGTTTGCTTGCAGACAGCACTTTAAGTCCTATGATCTCCCCTAATAGCAAGACTGTTGGTGTGCAGGCTTCATCCATTATTATTTTGAGCAGGTTGCTCATGTTTTTAATGCAAAGGAAAATAAAGATCCGTTTCTAAAAACACAGTGTACAAACAAGGGTCTGGGCATCCTCGAGGGCGTATATTAACCTCTCGTGGCTCTGTTCTGGGAATTGTGTACACTGCAGTGCTGGGGGAGATGCTGGGGAGCAGGGCGCATTGAAGACACCCCTCCCGGGAGTTGCTGGTCCAGGCAGCTCTTGGCCTCTGCAGATCCTTCCTCTAGTGCCTGCTCCTTGCTCCTAACCCCGAACCTTCATGCTGATACCCAGGGTCTCCCCAGGAACCCCAACTCTTACATCGCAGATCAAAACTCCCCTGTCCGGTTTCCCATGCCCATGGAGCCCCACACCTGGCCACTTAGGTGGGGAAGGAGGTTCCATTTTGTGCCGCTTCACCAGAAGCCTCAGGAGACCCAACACCTCGAACCAACAGAGGGTCCCTGGACCAACGCCACCATATTAGTCAGGATGGGCCAGGCTGTGCTGAAGTATCAAGCAGCCCGGAAGTCTTGCAGCTTACCACCTGAGCTGACTTCCTGCCACCAAGTCTGCTGCAGCCAGTGGCTGTCAGGGCAGCTCCTCCCAAGCCGAGACTCAGAGACCCATCTGTGCCCATCTGTGGCCCCACACCCCGGCACAGGCCTTCAAGGTCACTGTGACAGGGGAGAGAGAAGGTGACTTGCCCCAGAGGTGACACGCATCACTTCTGCCCACAGCCCCGGCCAGCACCAGTCAGCGCCCCACCCTAACTGCAAGGGGATCCAGGAAATGCCTGGGAAAGGTGGACACACCGCAGCACCTCTGCCCCGGCATGGCTGTTCAGGCGTGGAGCTCTGACGGGGGAAGACCCATGAGCCTCAGATTCATCCACAACTGCTGGAGATGAGCGAGAACCCCAAGGACCCAAGGACCTGCACAGCCGGGACGCGCTGCCGGTGAGACTCTCGTGACTGCCCTCTGAGGCCTCTCCACCCCCTGGCCTGGGCGGCAGGAGCCACCCAGGTCCCCGGCCTCTGTGCAGGCTCCAGGCTGCCTCCAGTGAGAAGTTTCCAAAAGGCAACCCAAACACGGTCGTTCCACGGGGCCCCAGAGTCATCAGGATGCAGACCCTGCTCCTTGGCACACAGGGAGTGACCATGAGGGGCCTAGTCACGCCCAGATTGCTGCAGCCGCATGAGTGAACCCCAGAACC
The DNA here is from genome assembly GCF_057802395.1 of Ceratotherium simum simum. Lineage (NCBI taxonomy): Eukaryota > Metazoa > Chordata > Mammalia > Perissodactyla > Rhinocerotidae > Ceratotherium > Ceratotherium simum. The sequence goes on along the minus strand of NC_141928.1, from coordinate 2,607,340 downwards.
ATGAGCCAAGTGGGGATGCTTTATGGCACAGAGTGTTGGCTAGTTAGCTACTCGGCGGAGGCTAATTGAGACCATGGGTTACAGTCCAAAAGGCATGAAAACCAGCACTTAGAGGGCCCTCCTTGCTGCCTCATATTGCATCTCCTCCTCCCCCAAATTCTAGCTCTCTGTGACACCCTCGCTCCCCCAGGGCAGGGTCAGGCGCCTCCTCCATGCTTGCCCATCCCTGCAGCTACCACAGGCCATTGTCGACACCTGCCTGCTTGTCAGTCTCCCCCATAAGCAGAGAAAGAGCTCCAAGAGCAGGCCAGTCACGGATCCCCAGAGCTAGGGAGACGGGCACACAGTGGCTGCTCAGTAAGCACCTAACGAACAGATGCATGGTGAGCGCAGAGCAGATCTGGGAGTCATCACAGCACATCCCCAGGGGAGGAGGAGCGGTGCCTGTGCCAGGGGAACACGTCCAGCAGGGCTGGCTCTTCTGAGGCCTCCCTCCTGGGCTTGTAGACGGCCATCTCCTCCCTGTGTCCTCACAGCTTCCCTCTGAGTGTGTTCGTGTCCTGATCTCCCCTTCTTTTAAGGACACCAGTCTTATTGGATTAGGACCCACTCTAATGACCTTATTTTAACTTAATCACCTCTTTAAAGGCCCTGTCTCCAAATACAGACACATTCTGAGGTCTTGGGGTTAGGGCTTCAACATACGAATTTCTGAGGGAACATAATTCAGAGCCCATGACAGCGCTCAATGAACGTCTACTGAATAGATGATGATGATGATGATGAGAAACAGTCTCCCTTTAGTGGACACTTAGTCTATAGCTGACTCAGGGGCTAAGCACCTCAAATACCTCCTTTAATTGTCTCACCAGGTCTTAAAGAGGGGCCACTAGCCTACTTTCTAGGTGAAGAAACCAAAGCTCAAACAGGATCAAGAACTTACCAAAGGTCACTAACCATGAGCCAGAGCCAGGACAAACCCGGGCCTGTCCGACTCTGGTCCCAGGCTCTTATCCACCGTGCTAGAGTGCCCAACATGCTAGGACACCTCCACAAATAATAAGCAAGCTCCCTGCCTACTACCGTGACCTGGCACCCTTCCCAGTCACTTATATCCCTCACACCGTTTAATGTAATCCTCACAACGATGGGGTGAGATGGGCATGTTCATTCCTTTTTCACAAAGGAGAAAATTAAGGCCAGAGAGATGAAATAATCTGACTAACTGCTTAAAAGACGGATGGATGGAAGGATAGATGATTGGATGGATGGATGGAGGGACGGATGGATGGACAGATGATTGGATGGATGGATGGATTGATGGATGGATGGATGGGGATGAATGGATGGATGGGTGGATGGATAGATGGATGGATGGATAGATTGATGGATGGATGGATGGATGGGGATGAATGGATGGATGGGGGGATGGATAGATGGATGGATGGATGGATGGATGGGGATGGATGATTGGATGGATGGATGGATTGATGGATAGATGGATGGGGATGGATGGATGGATGGATAGATGGATAGATGGATGGATGGATGGTGGATGGATGGATGGGTGGATGGATAGATGGATGGATGATTGGATGGGTGGATAGATGGATGGATAGTGCCCTATCAGGGTCTGTATCCTAGTCACAGAGGATGGCAGGGCAGGCCTACTGAGGTGAAGCTGACAGCACCACTGACCAGCTTGCAAATGTTCCCGGGTCAAGCTTCCTGGTTCAGCAGGTCTGCCCTGATAGGGTATCATTAACAGTGATGTGATTATAAAGCAGCCAAAGATCAATCATTTCAATGAAATATGTAAATACCTGGGCAAGCACCAAGCTACAATTTAAGTTTCCTAGAAGAAAACAGCTCTTCCCTGGTCTCGAGGGAGTCCACCTCTCCAGGCAAACAAGTGGAGCAATGAGACTGCCCAAGGGTCGTGCTTACCTGCCCGAGAGCCGGCACAGCCACTTACTGTGGTTGAGTCACAAGGTCATTTCCGTATAAGCAGAAGACATCTCCGAGCCTGAGGGGTGGACTAGCCTTGTCTATCTGTTAAAGGAGGCCTTCTGGATGCTTCAAATGGCTGAAAGTAACCAGACTGAAATAAATGTCTATGAAAATGCAAGGTTGTCAGTGTGACAATGGCAGGAACTAGATCTGCCAGGTCCCCACCATGTCCCCAGCATCCAGAACAGTGCCTGGCCCAGGGTTGGCACCCACTAAATATTTGCTGACCGGATGAGAGAACAACAACCAGCTCCCTCCTTCCTGCTTCACCACCTGGGAGTCCCGCCTTCTCAGGCTCCCACCGTGGTATGCTGGGGTGATGGGTTTACTGGATCGTCTCCCCTCTGTAGAGAGTGAGTTGCACAACAGATCAGAACCCTCTTCAGTGTTATTCCCCAGAGTGACAGGGACAATAAAGAGCCCTGAGTGGCTGCTTGTAGGGCATGAATCTGAGATCTTACACCTGGTCCTACACCCAGACTCAGGAAAAGAATGAGCAGCGAATTACCAATATTGGACATGGCCAATAAACGGGCGGGGCAGCCACTTGTTTGTTATCTTTGCTGCAGTAATTGGGCTGTATTCCGGGTTCAATGAAGATTAGAATAAATGAATGAGTGTGTGACCATGTTTGACTTCAGACCTTTCCTTTATTCGTGCAAGCGACTACAGCCCTTCGCTTAGTCAGGAAGTTTCCCCCAGCCTTTCAGAGCTAGTGCGGGAGGGAATTCCCCTCTTCCAGGAGAAACCCGGGGATGGTCCATCAGTGCTGATGGGGGACAGCAGGGTGGCCTGAGACCACCTGTCCGCCTCCCCCCCGCCATGCCTGGGCCCCACCCTCTTCCAGCCGAGGCAGTCAGCAGCCCTGGTGAGGACCTATGACTGGGCCAAGCACGGGGCCAGGGATAGAGGCAGGGATGCCGGGAGGGCGTGGAAGTCTTCAAGAAGCTGTTTCTCTAGAAAGTGTGTGACTGTCCATTCACTGAGCCCACAGCACGTACCACCCCATTTCACAGAGGAACCTAGTCGGAGACACAGCTTTCAGTAAACATCAGTGGACTAAAAACATATTCATGGATCCTGTACTTTCCTTCAGGGAACTCACACGTATTTTAATTACATGGTAACTGTGGGGTTGTGTAATTTATGTCCCCCCCGCTGGACCAAAAAAGCCAAGAGGGCCTTTACTTGGCTCCTCTCTGACTTCCTCCCCCAGCAGCTGGCTCAACCTGGCACTTAATAAATATATGATGCTCGAGGAATTAGAGGATGAACATGTGGATGAATTTTGTAAAATTCATCACCAGAATGTGAGACCCTCAAGGGCAAAAACGGGGTATTTTCCATCTCAAAATCACCAAAGTTTGATTTAAAACTTGACACTGGATAAATTTTAGATTCTGAATTTAAATTGTAAATTTAACTGACAATCCTCTTAAAGGAAGGGAAGAAAATAATATTTCAGAAACATTTTGTCACTGAAAAAAATTAAGAAAAACAAATGTTTTTAAACAAAGCCGAGAGCCCTGGGGAAGCAGCTGAGGGGACATCTGGAAAGGAGGGACTTCATAATTCATGTGCTAAAGAGCAGACTCCCCGCTCCCTCCAGGTCCTCGTGTTTAATTAAATGTGGTGAGGCGTCAGCATCTACTCACTGAAGCCTCTCGCGGCCTCCACGCTCTCGAAACCGGGGAATGCTCAGTTCAAGGCTCCGTGGAGCCTAACACGTCTGTAAATGGGAGACGGTCCAGAACGAAGTCATGTTCTGGAAGGACCCTCAGGCTAGAGAAGAGACGCCATCAGGGGCGATTTCCTGAGCAGTGACATGAGCCCGTGTAGACGGAGAGCCGGCCTCTCAGGGTGGACACCGCCTAACAGTGTCCCTGTGCGAGCCCCTCCAGTTCCACACTGTGTGCGTGTGTGCAGGTGTACATGTGTGTGCATGCACGGGCACGGGGTGCATATACATACGTGGGGCATATGTGTGATGTGCATATGTGTACATGTGGGAGGAACGTGTGTGTGCGTGTGGAAACATGTGCACATGGGTGTGGTTGTGCATGTGTACGTGCGTGCATGCATGAGGTGCATATGTGCACGTGGGGCACATGTGTGCATGTCCACGTGTGTGCGTGTAGGAGGAACGTGTGTGCACATGGATGCATTGCACACGGGTGTGGTTGGGAGTGTGTGTACATGTGTGTGCATATATAAGCATGGGGTGCATGTGTGTGGGAGGCACATGTGTGTGCATGTGTGTACATGTAGAAGGAACATGTGTGTGGTTGGGCATGTGTGCATGTGTACATGGGTATGCATGCATGACCATGGGGTGCATGCGTGTACATGGGGTTGCATGTGCACATGTGTACATGTAGGAGGAACATTATGTGCGCGAGGATGCGTGTGCACACGGATGTGGTTGGGCGTGTGTACATCCATGTGCATGTGTGAGTGTGTACATGTGTGTGCCCATTCCAAACCCCGGCCGGAGCAGACCTTCTCACTCACGTCACAAAGACAGAGCTGTACCCCGCTTTAGAGGGGAAGACTGGCCCAGGGGAGGGTTCATCCAGAGAAGCAGCTGAAACGCAGGATGGACAGATCTCTAAGGGGCAGTTTGGATGGGAAGGCAGAGAGCAGGTTCCTGAACTTCTGGCATCAGTGAGGAGACAGAGCAGCCCCTGCCCCCTGCACACTGCACTGGGTGGCAGCCACCAGGATGGTTGACAGCAGGCTCTTGTCACGTGTCCAACCTTTCTCCTCAACAGCAAGCCCCTTCTGGCCCCACCCTTCCCGGGTCCCCACAGCACCCCAGCACCAGTTCCCTCACTCAGGCCTCAGGGTCACCTTCAGCAGGGAGGGGCAAGAGAAATGCAGGGCAGGGGCAAGGAATCCTACCCCAAGATCAGCAATTCTGCCCGATGGAAGGCAGTGAAAGTGCCCCACCACCACCCCCATCCCGATCCCCCCCCATCACACGCCCGCTGAGGGCAGGTACAGTGGCCGCCAATCCATCGTCCACCAGACCAGGGTCTGAGAGAGGACCGTCACAGGGAATGGTCAGGCCAGGCCCAAGGGTGACGGCATTGAGGAGGGCCTCAACTGCCCCCTCGCCTACCCCTCACCCCACAATGGGGAGGGCAGGACCCGGCCTGTCACCATGGTGACCCAGCACCAGGCACAATCCGGCACACCCTCGGAAGGTGCCAGGGGCCGAGGCCAGAGCCAAATGTGGGTGCTGGGAAGGGGCTAGGGGAGGGAGGCCTCAGCCAGCTCCCGATCTCCACCCTGGTCAGTAGCATGAACCAGACAGCCGGACTCCGTCTGAGGGTCATGGCCAGGCTGCCAGGCACACAGCGGGGGCTGGACTGTTCTGGGCTCTGGGACCCTGCAGCGACGCAGCCTCAATGGGCTGGGGGCTTCCCGAGCTCCAGGCATGCCCCTCAGGAGCTTGTTGTCGCTGATGTGCTGTGTGATGCTCCCAGGGAAGGAGCGGGAGATGCTGAGGTCTGGGGCCCCTGAAACAGCCATCCCCAGGCGCAGGAGGACGCACCCTCCCTGGGCTGAAAGTCGTCAGCTCCCCCACCAGGGGCAGTCACTTCATGCCTCCCAGGGCTGCGGTGGCGTTAAATGAGGCCTGTCCGGGGCCAGCGGAGCAGGGTCCAACCACACAGCGTGTGGTCAGCAAACAGCGGCTGCTGCAGAAGGGTCCTGGCCGCCACTCCCGTTCCATGCTTCACAAACCACGTTCCTGCAAGAACAAGACATGATGATCTCGGGCACGGGCTTGTGACCTTGGCCTCACCTGCTCACTCGGTGAGCACGCCTCAGGCCCCCTGTATGCAGCAGGCTTTGTGGGGGCTGGGGCTGGAGGGGAGAAGGCGCGGGACCTCGAGGAGCTCGTGGTCCAGCGGGAAGATGTCCAAGGATCCCACGTTCCTGCAGCTCAGCCATCAGAGCTCCCTGGGTGTCGGGGCCCCCCTGGGAGGGCCGGTCACAGGGCCTTCCAGGAGGGCTGTGTCCTGGGGCTGGAGGATGAGTCAGAGCTGGACAGGAGGCAAAAGTGGGGAACGTCCAGGACAGAGGCTGCAGCCACAAGAGGGGAAGGCCCACGTGGGGAACTAAGTCACCAGGGACACAGACTCAACTCAGAGAGGGCCCTCTCTGGGCCTCCTCATCCAGAACCTTCTATGCCTGTAAGGCCAACAACTTCCAGCCCCGTGTCCACACCACCAGGGAGGGGACACGCAAAGGAAAAGTGGAAACAAACACACAGCTCTCCAAGCCTGGGGTGGAAGTGTGGTCAACCCACGCAGGCGTCTTGCCTCTCTCTGCTCACAATCCCGCGGCAGGGACCACGGGAATCTGAAGGTCCTCCCCCTGCCAGCCTTTCCCAGCTGGGCCGCCACCATGCACAAAGCCATTGACATCATGTCTCAACAGACAGCAGCCCCTGGAGAAATGCAGTGCACCACCTGCCCAGCTGTACGTGGAAGCCCTGGGATCAGCTCTGTCCCAGCCCCTGCAGCAAACTGGGGTCTGAGAAGCCTCCCACCAGCCCCCCGCCCAGCCCAAATCCCAGCAGCTCTAGGCACCGTCCCTAACCTCTGAAGATGCTGTGCGTGATCGGCAAGCTCACAATCACAGGAACACACCTTGCCCACCACAGTGGAGTTTATGATAGTTAACACTGAAAACAACCTAATTTTCAACAGCAGAAGAGTGGTTATGCGAGTAGTGGTGCCGACTTGTGACAGATTATCATGATGCCATTAATACAGCACGTGTCCCAACGTGGACACCGACAGATGTTCACTGCAGGCTAGATGGGGAGAGAGGCAGGCTGTGGAAGTGTGCGCAGCATAATTTTTGGAAAAATACACATTAAAGTTTATAAAGTACATAGAAAAAGTCCAGAAGTCTCTATGCCAAACCTGTCATGAGGCTATTTCTGGGCAGTGGGATTCGAGATGACTTCCCTTCCTTTTTCGCTTCACTCACCTGCAGGTTCTCGTGTTTCTGTGATGGGCATGGATTGCTTCAGCTACTTTTTAAGATTCCAGAAGTAACCATCAATTGTAAAAGAGACCGCCTGGAACGTCTGAGGAGCGCAAGCAGGTGGGGGCACGGGGCTCAGGTCCAGGCGTGCTGGCCAGGGGCCGGGCGGTGCAGAGCCCCTGCCACACGCTTCCTCGGGGAGCCTCGCCTAGGCGGGGTGCATCACATCTTCACAGGGAGGACAAAGTGCTGCCCAGGGCCACAGGCCAGCAGAAGGCAGGGGCCGGACCCAGCCCGGTGTGGCTCCAGCCTGAGCCCTAGTCCTCGCCTGAGACCTGGCCACGGCAGGTCCCCAGGAGGCTCTAGAAGCTGAAGGGCAGCCCCAGGAGTGAGGAGTAAAGACGGGGAGTGGGGTCCAGCACACTGCTTCCCAGACACACCCGCCCACAGTGGAGGCCTGCCTGAGTCACCATGCCGGCCACCCGGCAGGGACGGCCAAAACTAAACTAGCCAACCCTTGGTCTTGCGGGGGGAGGGGGTTCGTGTGAATGCCACCCGCTCTGTGTGAGATCCAGGGCCCCTGACAGGTGCACTCACACCCTCACGGCTGCACGGGAGCGGAGAGTGCAATGTCACACCAGGAGCTCCCAGGATGACACAGGCCTTGATCTTCTCCTGTCCAGAAGACGGGGCATTCTCACACACAGGGGCCCAGGGCCTTCCCCAGGGTGGACCAGCCACCGGGTAGAGACCCTACAAGAGGCAAGTAGTTCTTTTGCCCCAAAAGGAAAATGAAGGACTGAGAAGGGCGAATTCATCTTGGTGCTGCTTAAAGAGAAATAACTGCTCCATCTGGGTTTTAATGACAGAGCCCTGCAGGGCGCTGAGTTCTGTTTTCCTCCATTGCTTCCAGAATAAGCTCTCAGCGTCCCCCACTCCTCCCACAGCTGTGTCCCTGTTCTCTCCTGGACCTTCTCTGTGGTTTCCATCCTGGCAACTCAAAGCAAACCAGAGGCGCTGGATATTAACATTCCATTAAAACGTCAACGGATGTCGTGTGAGCCCAGGAATTTCACATCTGCAGAAACCTTTGCCTCCGTTCTGGTCCAAAAAAATAAAAAGCCTGTTCCCTGTGGCTCTGTAATGCAAACACCGTAAATTCCAAAGATTAAAGAGAACCACCCTGGCAAGCCCCCTGCCCCGTGTGGCTAGCCATCAGGCCTCTGATTACGTTTCCTGTTTGTAACTGGCAAATAAAATATTTGGACAGCATAAGCAGAATGTTCCAGGCACAGCCCGGCCCACAGCTGCACTGCCCCCAAACAGGAAGGCAGGAAGACAAAAAATTAAAATAAAATAAAAGCCAGATAAATGCGGATGCATTGTTTTAAAAATTCATAAACGCTAACCTCCCATGCAATTTATTTTGGTTTAAGTAGTGAAAAGACCCATCCAACTTCCTGAAGAGATGCCATTTAAGTATGAATTTTCGAGAAATCCCGTTTAATGGTTTCCCAGTATGTGCGGGGTGTCCCAGCAGGTTCCCGGAGTGGGGGATTCCCAAAGTCCCTGCAGAATCTGACAACAGACAGTGGGGACAGCCAGCATGCACGGTGCAGGCGCTGGGAGCCAGCACAAGCCTGAGCTCCGCCTTCCACAGCCAGCTCTGGACATCAGCTCTGCCAGCGACTGTGGGCAAGCCCCACAGACACCCGGGACACAGCTTCGCCCTCTGTGACACGGGGGTAATCAGCAGGAAGCAATTTCGGGGTTCGGGGGGCTTGACAGCACCCACACAGGCATCGCACGAGGCCCAGTGCCCACGCAGAGGGGGCTTCCTTACCGTGTGACCCCAAGAAGGGGACGGTGTGCTTTGCACTGAGACCAAATCGACCGTCCAAACTGGGTACCGTGTTGCTGCAGTTGTGGAAATTCCTTCCTGTTATGCAAAAAGTAGAGCCAAGTGCGGGTACCAGAGGGAGAGACACAGGACCCCGGCCGCTGCCCCATCGGAGCTACACGGAGGGTGCAGGGGTCGACCTCGGGTGGCGCAGGCGACAGGTGCTCTGCAAACTGACAAGCCAGCTCTGAGGCCACGTTTGTCAGAGCAAAAGCCAGTTCCCAGGAGACGCGTGGAAGTGCTGTCGCCCCACAGTCACTAATGGAGGTCTGTTAGCCGTTGGCAGGAGAAACTTTTATAAACTGAATTTGGGAGGGAAGGGCTCAGTCACTGTGGAAGTCTCCGGAAGGCAGCTGCTGGCTGCTGGCAGGTGTGTGAGGGGCGAGAGAGGCAGCAAGAGGCCCAGGACCCAGGCATCTACTGGCACTTATGGGTCCAGGCGCAGCCAGCCAGCCCAGGGGGCCCGGTGGAGAAGGACACCCAGATGGATGGCAGGTGAGTGGGACGGAGGTGTGCAGGGGCCTGGCAGGGACGCCCAGCTGTGGTCCATTATGAAGTCCCTCACTCTGTCCAGACTTGTCCATCCACATCGTTCCCAGCGCACCTGAGCCGAGGGTTTCAGGGAAGGTGTGCAATGGGGTCCTGGTGCAGCTGCAGGGCGGGGACCCCGGCTGCTCACTCGTTGGTGGGCTGATTCCCTCAGCTAGGGCTCAGAGAGGTGCCAGGGGCCATGTTCTGGCCCCGGGTGCCTCCATTTATCATCTGTCAAACGGGATAACCCAAGGCTTGCCCCCTGGGCTGACTTGTGGACATCACTCCGGCCACTCGGTAGTGACAGGCGTCACCACGTTCCTGGTACCCTTCCTCTCCTCCTTCCCATGCGGCACAGGCGGTGAGCTCAGAGCCTGGGGCAGGCGGTCAGCATTCTCCCAGCATCCCTGAGGAAGCTTTGGATCCACAGAGGGGGGCGACCCCAGTGCCCGATGGAGCCGAGGACAGCCTGGGACCCGGGTTCCGCTGTGCTGTTGGGGGCAACAGCCCCTTGTCACGCTCCTTAGGTAGGGCCCCCTCGAGCCTTGACAGCGCCTTTGCGAAAATCAGAAGGGGCCCGTCCTCCAGCACCAAGGCTCCCCCAGGCGAGGGCAGGGGCCGGATCTCGGGCTCCCCCGCCCCTTGACAGCACCCCGTGGGCCATGCCATCCCCACTGTGCCTGATGGGTCTGTCCACCCTGTCCCCGCCCAGGAACAGCTGCCCAGCCATGGCTCTGGAAAGCCAACGAGCGTGACCGCCACCAAGTCACTTGGAGGATGGCATTGGCCAAAGCCTGGTCTACAGCCACTCACCAGCAGGTTTGCAGACACCCCAGCCCTGGGTCTCCAGGTAGACACAGGATCGGGCTCACCTTGTGAAGAAGTCCATGCCTCCAGCTCCCTGGCCCCTCACCAGAGACATCCGAGGCCTGCGTTTTCACCAAGAAGTGGCTTGCAGGGCACTGGTGGGCCCAGGAGAAGGGGGTGTGGGAGAATCTGGGTGCTCACTGAGCCCAGGCTCCAACACTCGCCTCCACCCACAGGGAGGCTCTATGTGGGAGCCCCCTGTCTGGGCCAGGACAAGTTGACCTCTAGACCTCACAGGTCTCGCCCTGTGGGATTCTGTGCCAGCTGCCAGCCAAGTGTGGAGAGCAGGTCCGGCTGGTTCCTGCCTGCGGGCAGTGGAGGTTCCACCCTCCCAGGCTTCATTCTGCTGGCACGGAGAGGCCAGGCGCCGGAGAGGGCAGCCAGGTGGGAACTGCGGTAAGAAGCCCCCCCAAAAGCCAGTGCCAGCCTGGGTCTCGTCCTGTGTCGACCCTCATGTAGATGACAGAGCTTCCCAACCACAGGCTGCGCCCTGTGAGCCTCTTCCCTTCCCGACCCCCTGAGCAAGGGGCCGAGGGGGCACCTGGGCTCTACCAGGGGCTTCTCTCAGGCCTCAGTGTCCTCCCCGGTGGGGTGGGGCCCTCAGGCAGCCCCGCGCAGGTGTCGGATTCCTTCCCGAGGCTGCTGCCAGGGGCTCAGTGACCGTGGAGGAGTTGTCACTGTGTGTCACTTTACAGTTTATGTCACTTTACAGTTTACAGAGAGGACTCTTCCCCAGGGTCCTCTCCAGGGCCTGGGTAGGGGCCTCAGCACCCCTGGGAGGCCGGCTGGATGGGTCTTTACAGATGGGTAAACCGAGTCTCAGAGAGGTCACAGGGCAAGGACAAGGCCCAGGCAGGTCTTGGTCGCCTCAGAGGCCAGCGCACACCGCAGGGCCTGGCTCGGCCCGGGCGGGAGCGAGTGCCTCGCACCCCCACAGCCCCCCACACACAGAGACACGCTCTCGCACACGCACAGATGCACACGCACCCAAACATTCGCACACATGTGCACACGTCCTAGGTCCACGGAGGGGGAAAGGGGCTTCCTGGTCAGAGCTGTGTTTCTCCCATCATGGGGGGAAGAAATCTGTGCTCGGGGTTCCCAGAGCCCGGCGAGTTCACGCCCCTCGGAGGGGGGCTCTGTCCCCATCACTGTGCTGAGGCCCTGGGCCCTGGGAGACCCAGACCTCCCTCAGCCTTCCCGGGGAATCAGGACAGCAGGACACAGGCGGCAGGCAGCGCCATCTAGCGGGCGTGGCGGGGGCTGCACAGGTGGGTGGGGTGGCCTCCGAGGTCCCCCCAGGAGGACGGCCAGCATCTTCACTCTTCCGGCCTGCACGGGAGGCGCCCACAGGTGGGGACCCAGCAGGATGCACCGAGAAGTGGGGTGAAGCAGCAGACCGCAGGGGCCCGGAGCGCCCAGCGCCCGCTTCTGCCCGCTCGTGGACCTCAAACACAAAAGAATGTAAGGCTTGAGTTCTAAGGAGCCACAGACAGCCCTGCTCACGTGGCGCCAGCTGAGTGTTGAAAGGATGGATTTGGGACTTTTTCTCACTATTTTTAAAGATCTTTTAAAAGTCCCTAGCAACAACCCTGGGAGCCAGCGCTGGGCAGGTGACACATGTTTAGGTGCCTCGAGGTCCCTGTCCCCACCCTCGGCCCTGCCGGGACATGCCACCCTGGTCATGTGGGGAGGAGGCTCTCCACCCGGGGGCTGCAGGGCTGTGGGCGGCAGGGGTCCTCTGAGCCGTCTGAGCTTGAGGGGAACGTCTGTCTTCACCCCGAGACTCCAGGCCTGCCTGTCCAGCACCTTTCTCACCACACTGGTGGCCACAGAGTGCGGTTCTGTGGCACCTCAGGGCGGTGGGCCCCTCACCAGTACCCCCACCTCACAGGGGCAGGACAGCCCCCACCGACCGGGACCCTTTCCTTGTGTAAACCTGAGTTTGCCATTTGGATATCATTGCTGGGATCTCAAATTTGAGCAGCCCAGCAATTAGTGGGGACCTCAGAGATATGGGGGGAACCCAGCATTGCGTGGACATCGGTGGGCTTGGCAAGCAAGACGTGGAGGGGACAGGCTCATCGTCTCCGCTGTCAGACGTTAAACCTGCCGTTCGTGCTGGAGGAGACAAGATGTAACACCATCGGACCTGAGAGACAGCTGTCAGGCGAGCACCCGCCTGGCTTTCAGCTTCCCTTATTGTCTGCCGCTCCCATATGGGGCTGGGCAGGGCTGGGTGGCCTTTCAGGGAGAGAAGGTTCAAGGCTGCTCCCTTTCTTTTTGCATCACGTCTGCCAGGGCCACACCTGACAGGCTACAGTACGTCACTTACTTGCTTTGGAACAAACGGATCAGAGACTGGGGTCTCCGCTTTGAACCAGCGTCTCCCAGCCCTGGTCCTGGGAAGGACGGGGGCTTGACAGGGGCTCATTGGTTCCTTTGGAAGACGTAGGCGTGAGGGCCTGCACGTGTGTGTGTATGCTTGTGTGTGTATGCTTGTGTGTGCTTTTGTGTGTGAGTGCACTCATGCATGTTCACATACGTATTTTGAGTGTGCATTTGTGCACATGTGCCTGTATGTGACTATGAACGTGTGTTGCATATGTGTGCCTCTGTGTGCATCGTGCATGTGTGTATGTGTGTGTGCATGCATTTGTCTACCTGTACGTATCATACACGAGCACACGTGTGCATGTGTGTGGATGCATCTGTGTGTGCATTGTGCATGTGTGTGTGTGCACTGCTCATGCATGTGAGTGTCTGAGTAGCTCCAAGTGGAGGCCCACCACCCCACACGGGGGGCTTGAGCCTGTGAGGTCCAGACTGCTGCCCCTCCGCCTCCTCGACTGCAGCCCCAGCCCAACCCTCATCCTGAGCAGGACACGCATCCCCGAGGAATTTCCCACCCACAGACCCGCCTATGGAACCCATGCTGGCCCTGCCCACTGCGGGGGACCCCACCCAGCACCCCCTGCCTCTGGGCAGCAGCAGGAGGGCCCCTGGTGGCGTGGGCGTCTGGCAGCAGAGAACCAACGACGGTTTGTGCGGAAAGCGAGTTTGGCCACCTTCTCCAGAAACTTGCGATTCCTCACGGCCCTCTCAACACGGCTCTTCCCACTGGCTTCAAACACTTTTTCGTTTCTGCCACGAAAGGAAACATTCTCCTCTCCCTCATCCCCTTCAGCCACCTCCGCCCTCCTCTCCAGGCGTGACCAGGTGACCTGGCGCCGCAGGGGACGCTGCGGGTTCTGCTCCGTGGCTCGCGTTGTCTGCATCGTGGGCTGTCTTGTTCCTCACTGAGCTGTCGCAAGAGGAGGTCCCACTCACGCCGCTCTGCAGCGCCGAGACCCTGCAAACACAGCTATTTCCAGCTTTCGTCAGGGCCAACCACTCCGGCAGCCGCTGGTGGGGACGTTCCCCGGATGTCAGCCCCACCGGAGATGGACTTTGCCCCCTGTATCAGTGCCAGGGTGCCTGGTCTGCTCTTTCACTACAACTGGGCTTCTTACACAAATGATAAGTTTGAAAAGGATTAAAGCTGGTATTCTAGAACCTGCCCTTCCCTGATTGTGTAAATAAAACTCTAGAATGACAAAAAAAAAAAATCAGAAGAATTGGCGGCACCCACTGTCTCGTTTCTCACCTCCCACTAGCTCCTCCGCCCACTCCAATGTGGCTTCCAGACCCAACGGGTTTCCAGCCCCTGCAGCCCTGCCCTCCCCCGGCTCCCCGGACCTCCTCAGCCAGGGACACACCTCACCCCACGCCTCCACAGCCCCAGGATAACCACTGGTCACTCCCTGCTCTCTGGGCTTGGCTGAGGTCCCCAGGTGGTGGTCCTTGTACCTCTCTGGCCCCTCACTGCCCCCTCGGCGTCCCACCATGCCTGGCTTCAGTCCCCACCTGCCGTAAGCAGAGAGCTCTGCTCAGGCCTCTCGTGCAGGCTCCAGACCCGTAGATCTGCCTCCTCCTCCTCCCACAGACCCCACGGGTCCAGATGCCACCCTCCCCCTCACAGCCATCCGTCATCGAGGCCATGCGTCCTCCTCTCCAAGTCCCGCATCTCCGTCAGTCCAGCTGCCTCCTCTTTTGGCTCCTGTCGCCCCTGCCCTTTCCACCTTGCCCCCTCCAATGTACCCCCCTACAGAGAGATCTCATCTGCACCCCACAAACCTTACGTGCCACTCTCCTGCTAGAATCCCTCAGTGGCTGCCCCTCTTCCGAGGACACAGCCTGTCCCCTGCTGGACCCCACCCAGCCTCACCCTTGCTCTTGGCAGCTCAACGTCCAGGGGTCCTTTATGCCCCACAATGGCCATACTCCCACCATCAGACTCGGCTCACGACAGCCCCTCTGCCGGGAGTTCTTAGCCTTCCCCAGTTAGCGCATCTCCTCCTTCAGATCTCAGCTGCAGTCGCTCCCTAGAAGGTGCTTCCGACTCCTGGAATCAGCGGGATGCTCCTGGGATGTGGGGTTGGGGGTCACGTCCGTCATCCCATGGCCTGCAGGGCCCCTCGGGCAGCGACAGTGCCCCGCGTGCTCACTGGTGTGTCCCAGCCCCAGCTCTGCAGACACCCTCTACCTGGTGAATGAACACCCGCCTCCCGGGCCAGGCCCACCGAGACGCACGGGGCTCTCCTCTCACTCTCCCACGGGAAGTGGCTGGGGGGCTATCTGGGGACAGGTGCTTCAGGACATGAAACAGGACAGCTGAGCTCCTGCAGTGGGCCAGGAACATGCTGGATGCTTCCATGATGACTTGCTCATTTCAGTTCTGAAGAATTCGGACTCAGTAATCCAGCCAAGAGCTTTGCCGTCAGGAACACCTCCCGTCCACAATTCCCCAGCACCCCGGCCCCTGAGGATCCCCTTGATCCCTCCTACAGAAAAGGGGGAGGGGGAGACGAGCCTGGGTCCTGCCTGGGCCTCTTTGCCGCCCCTCTGCCTGGACGCTCTCCCCCCGACCTCAGCGTGGCGGCACCCTGCTATTCAGGTCTCAATTCAAACAGCCCTCTTGGTGAAGGCACTTGGGACCCCACAATCAGAATAAGAGCCCCCCAGCAAACTTGGCGGGTCTTATTGTCTTGTCTTTCACCACCTCAAATTGTCTTCTCCTTTTGTTTATCTATTTATTCCTTATCACCCCTCCCCCTGCACTGGGGTTCTCTGCTCCATGCGGGCAGGGATTTTGGGTCCTGCACCCAACAGGCCCTCAATGAATGTTTGTTGAATGACTAAAGGAAAGACTGAAGGGTCTTCAGACTGAGGAGGCCCAAGGATGAGTCTCCCCTGGGCTTGGTGAGTTTGAGATGGGGCAGCGTGGGGGTGAACCCCTGGAATCTCCGTGCCTTCCCCGAGCGCAGCCAGAGCCAGCTGATTGAGTCTCCAGCAAGGACAGAGCCGGGGTTCCAGTGGGTGACCTCCCTCCCTGACCCCACTGCACCGGCCCCCAGCCCAGAGCCTCAGACTGCCCACGGTGGGGCAGCATCATCCAAAACGACCCTCACCAGAAAGGCTCACCAGGGAGATATAATAAGGGTGCTGCTGGTGGGGACACAGGCTGGACCCACTCAGACCCCTTACCGCCAGTCCCTGAGCTGAAAACCACAGATGGGGAAACTGAGGCCTGGCCCCCCAGTCGGGACAGGGCACAGGGTTTGGGTGCCCTTTAGGGCCCAAGACAAGCCCCTTGCTCCCCCCCAGAGGGCCTGGCACCAGGCAGCACTTCTACTGGTTTCCAACTCCACTCCTCCCCATCCCGCTCACCGCCTCCCGGTAGGGCTCAGTCTACAAGTTATTACACCCTCCTGGGTCCACCCGCCCGCCACCAGCCCGGACTCTGACTGAGTCTCTGTCTCATTGCAGCCAGGCCTTGGTGGCCACAGGCAGGAATAGGCAGGAGGAGGCTGGGGAGGCAGGGGAGGCTGGGGGAGGCTGGGGAGGCAGGAGGAGGCTGGGGAGGCAGGGGGAGGCTGGGGAGGCTGGGGAGGCAGGAGAAGGCAGGGGAGGCAGGGGGAGGCCTGTCTTGTGCCCTCTTCTCTTGGTGGTCCCCACATGGAACCACCCAGTAATATTCCAGGGAGACCCTTTGGCGGAGGCCCCAGAGCTGCCCCGTTGGTGTGAGTGACCCCCAAGCACACTGGGCCCCAAGCCCGGCCTCCGGGCAGCACTGGGGAGCCCCCAGCCCCTGGATCCTGTGGAAGGAGACGCTGCTGGGTCACAAAGGCTGCTGTTGTTCATGGACCCGCCCCGGAGCCGGAGGCTGAGAACTCACTGGGCTGCGAGGGACCCGGGAGCCCTGAGCGGGGCCTGGAGAGAGCTAGAAGGAAGGCCATAGGCCTTCCCCAGTCTCTGGCTCAGAGGTTCCCCGGTGGCCTTCAGTCCCGTGCCCAGCTGGCTGTGAGGACGTGTCTCTGCTAGTCTAACCTCACTCTCTCTTGCTGCAGGGATCCCAGGAGGCCCTCAGTGCTGCACTTCTCAAACCCAGTGTGCACGCGGCTCAGTTGTCAAAATGCATTTCTGGCAAGCTCCAGGGGACGCCAGTCCTCCCACCGTCCTCTGACCAGCAGGGAGGTGAGTACATAGTGCAGGCACCTTGTTAATACGGTCACATGTCACTTAACCACACGGACGCGTTCTGAGAAATGCGTCATTAGGCGATTGCGTCATTGTGGGAACATCGTCGAGTGTACTTACACACACCCAGATGGTATAGCCTCCCACACCCCCAGGCTACATGGTACTAATTGTGGGACGACTGTCGTGTATGCGGTCTGTCATTGACCAAAACGTCATTATGACTGTAGTAAGGGGATGGGGCCCCAGAGAGGGGGAACAGCATGCCCAAGGCACACAGCCTCTGATCTTGACAAGATGCCTCCCCAGCCTCCCCCAGCCTCCCCTGCCTCCCCTACCTCCCCCAGCCTCCCCCAGCCTCTTCCTGCCTCCCCCAGCCTCCTCTTCCTGCCTCCCAGCCTCCCCCAGCCTCCCCTGCCTCCCCCTGCCTCCCCCAGCCTCCTCCTCCTGCCTCCCCAACCTCCCCCAGCCTCCCCCAGCCTCTTTCTACCTCCCCCAGCCTCCCCTAGCCTCTTCCTACCTCCCCCAGCCTCCTCCTCCTGCCTCCCCAGCCTCCCCAGCCTCCCCCAGCCTCTTCCTACCTCCCCCAGCCTCCCCTGCCTCCCCCTGCCTCCCCCAGCCCAGCTCTCAGGTGCCATGCCCAGGTTGCTCTCGGCTGCTGCTGCTGTTCTACGCAGGAGGAAGGGGTGTCAGGAGCAGCCAACCATTTCCACCCTCATCAGCTCATGGTAGGTGGACAGATGTTCCTCCAGCTGTGGAGATCAGCTGCCTGGAACCATGACGCATTCAGAGCTGTGCCTTTTGCATGGTAGGTCATCCCAGAGATGTTTGTGAGCCTGTAAGAGTCTCAGTTAAACCTACCGCCCTCATAAGCAATAGCATGACTTCACGAAAGAATTAATATTAATTCATTAATATGGGCCAGGTCAGGGCTGAATCTGGGGCTGGAATCAGGGCTGAGTCTGGGGCAGGGATCAGGGCTCAGCCTGGGGATGGGATCAAGGCTCTGTCTGGGGCTGGGATCAGGGCTGAGACTGGGGCTGGGATCAGGGCTGAGTCTGGCACTGGAATCAGGGCTGAGTCTGGGGCTGGAATCAGGGCTCAGTCTGTGACTGGGATCAGGGGTCAGTCTAGAAGAGGGACAGGGCTCAGTTTGGAGCTGGGGTACAAAAAAAGAGCTCCCCAGCTGCGAGGCAGAATCTCTTCCCGGGAACAGCGAGAGCCCGTGCCACCCACGTGATCCTGTTGTGCTGGGAGCAGCAAGATATTTCCAACAGCTGCCCGACGTGATCCCCTAAAGCCATAAAGCAGAAACTGACTTTGAAATGGCCCTTTCTCCGCCTGTATCCTCGGACATAAATTTAAATAAAACGGCAATTTAAATGCCTGCAACACTGAGGAGGCAGCATAGGGCTGTCTCTCCGGGCTGCGTGGGGAGACAGAATGCGGCCCTAAACCCATCATCCTGTGCCACGCGAGCGAAGGTCGGCGTGGGGGCAGCGGGGGGAGCGCCCAGCCCTTGGCAGATGGAAGGGACACCTGGGACCTGCGTCTTCCCCTCCGTCTTCCCCTCGGAGCCCTCTGCTGGTCCCGGTTCCCAGGGAGATGGGAGGAGCAGGCTCGGTCACGTTAGGGAAGGTGCCGCAGCTGTCAACCTGGGTCTCCACCTCTGGGAAAACGGGGAAATATACAATGTCTATTTTTTACACTATTTGTGAGCCTTACAGGGACTGAGCGGATGCCCGCCCGCACTAAGCACTCGTAAACACCCTTGCCGTGACTCCGCCGTGCTGGGAACCACAGGGGAGCGCTACCCGGGACTTCACTGATCTGACTTGTGCCAGAGCAGCACTTCTCAAACCCGGTGTGCAGCGGAAGCCCCAGGGTGCTGGGCCCACCCCAGGGTTTCTGAGTCAGCAGGTCTGGGGTGGGAGCTGAGGATGTGCATTTCTAACACATCCCCAGCTGGTACTGCTGGCCTGGGGACCACACTTTGAGACCCGCCGTGCTAGAGAAAGCTCGCCTGGGGCCGTCTGGGGGTCATGAGCACTGAGGGGAATGGAAGCAGGAAGATAAGTTGGAGGGTCTCGCTGCGGTCCAGGCAAGAGATGACCAGAGGGGTCTGCATGCATGGGAGGGGTTACAGGAGGGGCTACCAGGCCTCAGTCCTGCCCTGCCCCTGGGGACCCGAGCCAGCCTTGCCCACTCGGAACGCCACTCAGTCATGGCGCCCTGTGCCCGCAGCACGGGGCAAGGCACCCATATCAACGGCCGCCTAGCCTTAGACTGCTGCCCACCCTCGTCCACAGCATCCCTCTCCTTCCGCACCCAGCAGCCTGGATACACAGCTCCACTTACAAGTGCACAAACCAAAGCGCAGGGAAGTGGGGACCCACCATGTCCTCCTGGCCGGGGAGTGGCAGTGGCTCGCAGAATCCAAGTCGTGAGCTTCTTTCCCAAACCTCTCTGCCTAACCTGCTCCCTGCAGACTCGGGGGCGGAGTTTCCAGCCAGGTCCCAAGTGCCGGGATCCAGGAGGATGTGCCAAATCCACGGTGCCCTTAATCCCATCCCGAGACAAGCCTGGACCCGTGCCCCTGCCCTCCTCTCCCCAAAGCCTCCGTCCTGTGGACAGCCAGGCCTCCCTGTTCCTGGCTCTACGGCGCAGCCCCAGAGGAGGAAGGCTGTCAGGCCGCTGTCAGGAGCGTCGGCAGCTTTTATGGGCCACCTCTGCCAAGATTTGCAGTTGGCACTAAAGGGCAGAAGCAACTTGACAGTAGTGAGGAAGGAACTTGTTACAGTGATGAGCTCCCGGGGCCTGTGTGTCCCCAGCCCGCCTAGGGGGTGGGCATGGGGGGATGGTCCGGTGACATCGCTCTCAGGCTGGCATCAGGACAGGTGTCATCAGGGAACCTAATAAGCCAGCGAGCAGTAGATGGCTCAGAGCTCCCCAAGGAGCAGTGGGCGGATGTGAGCTCACAGGTGCGGGGTCACAGGTGTGTGCTCACAGGCCTGTGAGGAAAGGGCTTGGGGACTTGTAGAGGGCTTTGCAAGTGACAAGGACTTATTGGTCATTAAGAAAAGCACTAGCAGGGTCAGGAACCCAGTCTACAAGCAGAGTCAAGGGTCAGAGACTACCTATGGGCAGGGGGCAGGCGCTCCATCCGGACCAGGGAGCAGTGATGAGCTGGGGGTCTTGTTGGTCTGGGATCAGGGTCAAGGTCATTCTCCAGCCCAGCCGCAGAGTGCTCAGTAGCTGGGGTCTGAGGCGGAGCTGCGGTCAGGGCAGAGCCAACGCCGGACGGCCAGACGCTGAGCAGGCAGGAGGACCCACCAGGGAGCGTCCGTGCGGAGCGCAGACATAGAATAGATGGTGTCCACAGGCAGTGTGGGGAACGCTCCTCCTTGTTCTCAGCCAGGCTCCCTTGCCTACATCTGGATAAGGTCACTCGGACCCCTCCCAGCCCAGGGTCAGTCCAGTGCCCTCTCTGAGGGGCTCGGCCATGGGCCAGGCTTCTCTGACTCCATTTCCTGCTTCCATCAGCCCCCACCACCCTCCAACGGCCCCCAGCGGCCATCCAGGAGCCAAGAAGAGTCCCCATCTAGATCCATTCTCCTCCGGCTCCATCTGCCCTGAGCCACTTCCTTCTCTCCCCCTTCTGCCAACCCAAAAGAGGGGCCTGCCCCCAACCCAGCCACACACCACCCCGCAGGACTGAGACAGAGCACAGGGCGGGGACTTTTGCTGGTGACTCAGTGTAACACCAGGGGAAGAGGGGGCATTGGAAGCTGTACAGCAGAAAACCCAGAGCTGAACATTTGACTTCCTTTTCTAGAATCCCTCGGCCTCCTTGGAGAAGAGACTGGTTCTAGGGGAGGAGCAGGGACAACACCAGCCAAGCCTGGAGCATCCCGTGGTGCCAGGAAGTAAAGAAGTGCACAGACCCGCTGGGGGCATGCTCAGAGGGCACAGGAGCCAGACCAAAGGACGCCCGTCGCCAAATCGGGGACAGTGTGAGCAAGAAAATAAATAACAACAGTGTTGCGTTTTAACCTGTAACAAAATAAATGTCCATGAGTCCGTGCTGGCATAAACAAATAACTAAATAAATAATTACACGGAGGAGAAGAGACAGCTCTTCCTTAGAGAAGAATTCTAATTACTAAATGCAGAAGGAACGAGGGAAATGGAACATCGCCATTAAAATGTCACGGTAACAGTTGCTGCCAGCGAGATTCACCAACGGATGCTCAAAATAATGGACGGAAGTTTGAGGAGGAACAATGTATTTGCATAGTTTCAAAGTATCTCCCTCAAGATGTTTATTAATTACAAAGAGACAAATAGTAACTTTGCAGTAGAGAAACCCAGCAGACACTGGTTTCATGAAGGGATCAGGGTTCACCTCCCCTAAGAGCTATTGACATCACGTACTCCTGATGGGACACATTAAGAAGGGTACCTCGCTTCCCTCATATTCCTGCCAAAAATGCCTCCATATAATCATGAACAGAGTATTTGACAAACCCAAACTGGGGGACAGTCTACAAACTAACCGACCAGCACTGCCCCTAAGACAGACACAAGGACAGAACAAGGAAAAGGCACAGGTGGGAGAGACCCAGGGGACCTAACAACCAAATGCAAGGTGGCCTCCGGGTGGGAGCCTGGCAGATCCTGGAACAGGGAAAGGGCAGCAGGGGAAGACCGGTGAGGTCCAGTGAGCCTGTGGTTTAGTTCATGGTGTCACACCGTGTTAACATCTGACTCCTGCTAATCGTACTATGATTGTGTAGACAGGAACATGAGGGGATGCTGAGTGGGGTGTACAGAAAACCTTGTCCTATTATGCAACTTTCCTTTTTATTTTCTTTCTATTTTGAAATTATTTCAAGCGAAGAAAGCATCTCCTCGGCCACATTTGTCTGCTTGGATCTGGCCCGGCCCTGACTGTCTCGGCCCTCCCTCTGCCTCTCTCCTCCCTTCCCCAACCCCTGCGCCCAGGCAGCCCTGAGCAGAGCTCTCTGACTTTCCCAAGTGGGGACAGTTCCTTCCCTGAGAGGAGCTCTGGCACCTTTCTTACCCTACGACTTGCCAAACGGCCCTCAGGGGGAACCCCACACCCACTGGCCCCAGTGGAGCCGATTCCTGGCTCTGTAGGTCACGCCCCTATAAAGACGGCATCTGCAGTGGCCACGCCAGCCCTGGCAGGCATTGCTGTAGCACAAGGCCAACTCATAGCTGCTGGCAAGTCTATCGGTGGCTGCCTTGGGGTCAGGTGCCCATCCCTGGCCAGGATGGCCGGTGGTACCAAACATGGCAGCCTACACATAAAAATTCTTTTTGAAAAATAATTTGCCCACCCAAATGATTCTCCCATCTCCCCTTCTATCTAAAGCCATCTCAAGTTTTCTATTTAGAAATCTCTTCTAAAGAATTTCCCAATGCACCCCAGCACCCCCTAGGGAATTCAGTCAATGGACGACCTCAACAGAGACAGAAAAGAGAAAACCAAACCACCACCCATGGCCTCCTGTCCCCATGCTCCATCCAGAAGGGCCTCTTGGCCTCCAGGAACACAGAGAAACACTGAGAACAGTGAGCCCCTGCCCCAGCCTGGTCCCCCCCCAGTCCTCCAAGAACTGAACCCTCTTAACGAGCAACCACAGGGCCTGAGTCATTTCGATCCAATCAAGGCAGCAGCAGGAGGTATCTGTGGAACACACTGTATGACTTCACACTGGGAAATAGATTAATAAACCATTATGATAAGCAAGCTGATTATTAGCATGACAATGAGGCTCTGGAGCTAATTGAAGCCATCCAGCAAAATGTCAGCGCCTTCTTGGGGTATGAAATATTCATCACACCCAAGCCCCACTGGAGAGCGGAGGTTTCTTTGTCCCTTTCCCCGTATGGCCATATGTCAGGGGCTCCTTCCCCTGCAGCAAGGTCAGAGCCATTGACCAGAGTCACATTCTCACTGGGGCAGTGGCCTTCTCCAAAGGGGCAGGGGTTTGGGTACTGCTATGGCCCTTTTCTTGGTCTACCTCAAGAGAAGAGAGAAATCCTTATGAGCATCCAGGAGCTCAGCCCCTATTCTTATGGGGTCTCAACTAGGGGAGGGTCGAACATCCCGGGGAGGTGGGAGTACAGGGCTGCCTCTTCTGTTGAATTTCAGCTGTCTTCCTCTGAGGTGCCCACCCCAAGCACTTTCAACCAGCCTGGAGGCGAATTGCATGTTCCACAGTCAAGAGCAGCACCATTCCAGACCCCAAAAGTAACCTTCAGCCACCTCATCTCTCTCCCTGTCACTCGGCCAGCAGCCTGAGTGCCCCCTCCTCCAGCCAGAGGCCCTTCAGCCAGCTCCAGTCAAGGTGGGCATGCAAAACGGGATGGCATCGTGTGACCGGCCGGTGCCTGTGCTGATGTCTCATCTCCAATAAGCCTCGAGCTCCATGGAGGCCAGGAGCCTGTCTTTCTCAGGGTAAGGATGACTCCAGGTATGATGACTCCAGGGGGGCTGACTCCAGGTGGGATGGCTCCAGGGGGGATGGCTCCAGGTGAGGTCAGAGTTCTAGGGCGGGAATGCACTTCACCAGCCTTGCCCTTCCTCGGGCCTTGCTTCCTACTGTGAACCAGGTGGCCTGACAGTACGAGGGTGGACGGAACCTGCCTGTAAAACTCTGACACAGTGTCAACAATTGAAGCTGTGTTTTTTATTATTATTTATTTCTTCAGCAGAGCCCCCATGGAGTGCCGCATCCAGGAGCTGCGAACCCCCTTGCAGAGCAGAGCTCCCATTGCCAGAGGAAGGCTGCCCAAGGGCAACACTTGACCCAAAGACACAGGCCGAGGGGGGACCCTAGGCATCAGTGACCAGGCGGTGGGGTTACTAGGGGCCTAGGGGAGGCAGTCCTGGCTCCCCTAAACCTGCTGGGCACAGGGTGACCCCAAAGGAGAGGAAGCAGTTTCTCTGTCCCCTCCAGGGTGGTAAATAGTAATGGCCTCTTCCCATATTGTCATAGCAACCACACTTTTTAGAAAGTATCCAACCCTCTATTGTGTGTTAGATGTTGTAGGATTGACGTCCATTTTTCCAACACCAACCAAAAAAAAAAAACCTGCTCTATACCATGGCATTTTTTAATTAAGGTGAATTAAAATTCCTCTGGTTTGAAGATATTTTAAAGGCTGCTGCGACAGCCTGGAGATCATTACCGCCCTCCTGGGGCTCGTCTGACCCCAGCTGTGACACTCTCTGCAATCCGACCTCCCACAGAGACCCCAGGGCAGACACCCCCAACCAGGCGTGACAAGGACAGAGTCCCAGCATCCGTCCTGAGACAGGGACACTCCCATCTCCTGCTGGGGGTCGGAACGGATGTGGTCTCTGGGGAGCGCCGTGCCCAGCATTTACTAAAAGCCTGAAAAAAATACCCACCACCTCCAGGGGCTGCTACCCAGGAACGCCAAGGAATGGAGGTCTGATCCCTCCTACAACGAGGATGACCTTGGAAACAGTCTGCTGGGCGGAAGAAGCCAGACACTGTCCCCTACACATTGTAGGATCCCGTTTACATGAATGTCCGGAAGAGGCAGGTCCGTAGACAGAGAGCAGATTACTGGTTGCCAGGGGCTGGGGACGGGGAATGGAAGTGAGAGCCAACTGGGACAGGGCTTTCCTTTTGGGGTGATGAAAATGTCCTCAAATTTGTTGTGGTGGTTGCACAACTCTGTGAATACACTAACAATCACTGAATCGTACACATAAATGGATGAATTATATGGCATGTAAATTATATCTCAATAAAACTGTTTTTTAAAAATCACTACACAATAATACGTTCATTCTGAAAATATATATAGACACAAATACCCTCTAGCAATTCCACTTCTAGGAATTTTCCCAAGGAAATACTTAAGAATGTGCACATATATGTTGGAATACTTTTTTTAAAAGACCACTTTAAAGATCCAGTGAGAGGGCTTTAAGTAAATGCTGGTGCCTGCATTCGCCAGAACACTACACAAGTAGTAACTTACAACGATGTGGTAGAAATGCACTTCTTGACAGGGATGTGTGTTCTTGATAAATTGTTGAGTGACAGGTTAGAAACAGCAAATGTGGATATCATAAAATTGCATGCCTCACATACATGGAAGTTGCTAAATTATAAACAGGGGCTACCTCCAGATAAGGGATTTGGGAGGATTTTTTTTCCCTCCTTTCTTCAATTCTCAGGATTGTCTAGGTCTTCTATTGTGACCTGTATTACTGGTATAATAAACCGATATGAGTCATTTTCTGGAGTTGGCCAGAGGGAGGACCAGTCAGGAGCCCAAATGCAGAGAAGGATGGTTTTGCTTAGAACAAACCGAGAGAGAGCTGGCTCGGGGGAGCAGAGCAGAGCCGGCCTCCCCAGCAGAGCGCACTTGGTGCCCAGGACCTGGGTGAGCTCCGCCTCTCTGGGCCTCCGTCATGTGTAAAATGTAAGTGATAAATCCTGCCTTGAATCTCGGGTCCTGGGGGCTAAGCCTCAGAAGCCCCAAGGCCAGCTGTCGGTACGAGAAGCCTGCTCTGCACCCTCGGCCTCCCAGGCATGCTGGCCTGGACCACGAGCTCGGCCCCGGGGCCAGGGAGACGGTACTGGGCCCGCCCCCTCTGCCTGTGCGTTATTTCCTGCTAATCAGCGCACTCATCCCCGAGAGATGCCAGCCTGGAGCCCCACCAGCTGCTCGGAGGAGCCGCTCCCCGGTTCCCGGCACGCTTGGCTGGGTTTGGGAGGACTGGGCGTAAGTGGAGCTGACAGCCCCGTCTGCTGCCTCCCGAGGAGCTTGAAGCGCTAAGAGCAGGCGCAGAGCTCCGTTCACATCCAGGGCCCAACCTGCGGTGGGGAGCAGGCCTCTCCTTGGAACAGGCTGCCGCCCCTCCGTGTCCCTGCCAAGGCGCAGGAGACTGCAAGTCAGGACCCGCCATCCAGACACCAGCCTGGGGGGCAGGGCCAGGATGCTCCATCTGCATGAGGACATGGGTTATTGCAGAGGGACAGTGACAATGGCTAGAGCAATGGTTGACGTTAATTGGGCACTCACAAGTGCTCTGATGACTGTTTCCTTCACCCTCACACAAGTCGGGTACCTCCTTTCATCGATGAGGAGACTGAGGCTCAGGAAGGCCATCGCCCAGCTAGTAATCAGCAGAGCTGGGGCCCAGACTCCAGTCGGCCTGGTCGGGACCCTATGCTCCAGGCACACGCAAAGGGTCTTGATACCTGAGCCCGGCACTTCCCACCGTGCAGCCACAGGCTTCCAGACTGCTCCAGGAGCAGCACAGATCCTTCTGCACAGAGACAGGGAAGAGGCTCCATCTGAAGTCTGACAGAGCAGGCTGGCCAGCTGGGCAGGTGGGCAGGGCCAGGGCAGCCTGGGTACGGAAGCTCCTGTGTGACAGGCAGGGGCCTGGAGGCTGGCCAGAGGGCAGGAGCTGGGAGCCTGGGCCGGTCTTGGGCCCTTGGGGGAGGAGAGGCCCTTGGGGCAGGGGGAGCCTGCCCATCGGAGAGTGCCTGTCCCAGCTTGGGTCCCCTGAAAACACGCCTTCTGTATGCATTTTTATTGAGAAGGGCCCTTGGAGATTCGCCTGTAAGGAGCTGAGGAAGGCGGGGTGGGCAGAAGGCAAAGCTGGCCTCCAATGAGGGTGCAGCAGCCGAGCCCTCAGCAGATCACACAGGATGGGGCAGGGGTGGGGTGGTCCCTGGAGCTGGGCCGGCCTGCAGAGTTGCCCCCAGCTGTGGCAAGGGAGTCAGGCCGCTGCACCCCCTGCATCAGCTCATCATTGGCACGGGCCACAATCCCCCCACCCAAAGGGGCAGCGACTTTGGATCAGGAGGGTCCCGGGGGCCAAGGGCGGGGGGTGGCTGCTGTGAGCAGGGATTGCCCGCAGCCGGGGAGGTGGGGCGGTTCTGGGCCGGAAGAAGGAATTCAGGTGGGGCCCACAGCATCCGCTGAGGGCCTGAAAGAGTGCAGAACCCAATCAGGGCCAGGAGCAGCCCCATCCCGCCTAGAGAGGGCTGGGGTCAAGGCAAGGCCCCCAGGGCTCCCATCTGCCACAGCTTGAGAGGAGCCCCTCCTGGCTCCATGTGCCTGGGTGTCGTGTCCCCAGCCAACCCACCACCCCTTTTCCTGCCTTGTGCCTGCCACGCCCACAGGGGCCTGCGTGGGCTGTGGTGTCTCCCTTCTCCAGGCCGGTGCTTTTCAGAGGAAGCTGCAGAGGGAGCAGGAGGGGTCTGAGACACCCTTCCTTCCCCGCCCTCCAGCAGGAGCCCTCTGCCATACACCCAGCGCCCCTGTGCCTCTCACAGCCTGGGCAGGCGCCCGCAGCGCTCACCTGGCAGAAGGCGGCAGAGCACCTGGGCCCGCCTCTCACGGGCCAAGAACACTGAGAAAAAGCAGTGCTTTTTCTCTTTATGAAGATATTAGAGCTCATTGCGGGGACTCCAGACCCAGCTGAGCAGAAAGCAGAAATCTCCCCAAACCCCCGCGCAGAGACAACTGCTGAAGCTTCGGTGCAGCCCCCTCCCGGGGCCCGCCTGTGGGTTTGCAGATATCGAGATTTTTACAAGCATAGACCGGGCTGTCCATGCTGCCCACGATTGCTCGTTTCACTCAACAACATGATGTCCGTGGATACAGGTGTACATCCAGCCTCTCTAACTACAGATTAAAAACCTCAGCGAACAGCCGGGGTGCCGAGGCCTCTGAGCGTGGGAAGGGCCCCTCCTGGCCCTCCCACGGGAGGACCTGGAGAGATGGGCGCCTGGGTAGACAGGAGCCCCGAGCAACAGCAGCAAGCCCACCAGGCCTCGGTTTCCTCGCCTGAGAAGTGGGGTTGGCGCAGGATCTGTTGACTTCACAGCTGTGACCACATCTGGTAAGTGGGAAAGCTCTCAGGAACATTCGGATGGCGAGAGGGATATTGGAGCTGAGGAACCAGAGACGGCCCAGCTGCAGTAACTTCTTCTTTCAATCAATAGCTATTTCTCTGCTCCAAATTACTTTCTTTTCCCCCCGAAGCCATCAGAGGCACCTGCAGCCGATCAGCTATGACAAGTTAAAGAAATGCTATTGGAATTTCCAGACTCGGGAGGGTTCTCTGGGTCCACTGTTTGCTCAGCCATCTCCAGCAATGCCAGCAGAGAGGGAAGAGAGAGAAAGAGCCACTGCGCTGCACTGAGCAATTGGCTCCAGCCACGGCGGGGGCGGCCACGGCACATGCGTGGCCACGGAGGCCCCAGAGCAGCCCCAGTGGAGCCTCCACACGATGGCAGGGGTGGGGGCCAGACTTTGGCCCTGGCCTCGTCCCTCTTTTTCACGGACCCAGTATAACTGGCCCTCGACTGTGTGGCAGGCCATGCACCGGGCACGGGACTGCAGAGAGGGAAGGGAGGTGTGTCCTGCCCACCGGGAGCAGGGAGGCGGGAGGCCACACAGAAGCAACTCGTGGAGGGGTATGTGCTCACGGCAAGAGGGAGGGCATCTGCAGGGCCTCAGGGGCCCTGGTCCTCTAGGCACGGATGACAGATCCTTGGGCAGGATGTTCCAGTGATGGGAACACGCCCCATCTGTTCCCCACTATAGTAGATGGAATGAGGGCCTCAGAAGGTATGTCCATGTCCTAACCCCTGGAACCTGTGAATGTGGCCTCATTTGGGACAAGGGTCTTTGCAGATGCGATGAAGTCAAAGATCTTGAGATGAGGAGATCATTCTGGATTAACCAGGTGGGTCCTAAATCCAACAGCAAGTGTCCTTTTATGAGCCAGGAGAGACACAGAGGCAGAGAAGCCACGTGAAGATGGAGAAGAGACTGGAGTGACGTGGCCACAAGGCCAGGGACACCCAGGGCCACCAGGGGCTGGAAGAGGCAGGAAGGACCCTCCCCTAGAGCCTCTGGATACCTCGACTTCAGATTTCCGGCCTCCAGAACTGGGAGAGTGAATTCCTATTGTTTGCAGCCGTCTGGTTTGGGGTCCTTTGTTTCCGCAGTCCCGGGAGACACACAGATCAGCCCCAGGAGCACAGCGAGCCCAGCAGTGCCGGGGTGGCTCTGGTGTGAGACTTGGGTCGAAATCGTGGCTCTACTAGCTGTATGCTTGGGCAAGTTACTTCACCTCTCTGAGCCTCAGTTTCTACATCCTGAAATGGGATAGCACTAGAACCTTCCAGAAGGTTGGGAGTGATTACATGAAATGACATCTAGCACATGCCAAGTCCATGTGAAGGGATCACCATTCCTAGGCCCCATTTCTCAGGGGTCCCAGCCATGCCCCATCGTGTCACCTCTACCCAACTTCACCAAAGCCCCATATGGACGAGTTTGAGGGTCTTAGGGAAGGAGCATGGTTCCTACTGCACCGGTATCAGAAGGAAACCAGAGCCCGTCCAGGCAGGCCAGACTCCGTTCCTCACTCTCACAGCTCCGGGCCCTCCTTCACAGCACCCATAATAACAGCAGCAGTGATGACAGTACTCATGGTGGTGGAAAAACACTTAGCAGACATTTCTCTGAGAACTTCACACTCACAAAGTCACTGGGACCTCACAATAAGCACACAAGGTCAGCACTGTTGTTATTCCAGTTTACAGGTGAGGAAACTGAGGCACAGAGAAGCTTGTAACTTGCTCAAAGTCCCAGGTGCTGGGATGCCCACCAGGCCATCTGAACCTTTGTCCTGTTGACACTTCTCTTAGTCAATATTACAGCTGGATTTATATGGTGGCCCAAGAGACGCCTCTCACCCACCAGATTCTAAACAGCCCCGTCTGGTCGTGCTGGCTGCCCTGTCTCTTGGCACATGATAACTGCTCAATTAGTGCCTAAGGAATAAATAAGGAGATGGGTGGATGGATGATGGATGACTTGGATTGCATGGATGATAGATGGTGGATAGATACTGGGTGGGTGGATGAACGGATGGATGGATGATGGATGGACAGATGATGGATAACGAATAGATGGATGATGGATGGATGGGTGGGTGAAGGCCATGCAGCAGAGGTACTGGCTTCTCAGGGCACACTAAGGCCAGAAGAGTGGAGAGAGTCGAGTTCGGAATTTGAGGGCCTGGCCCCAGTCCGGCCCTGCCCATCCTGTTGGAGTGAATTGCTGGGTCCCTACACCATCTCTTGAGGATCCTCTGGGCTCCAAGATCAAGTCTGTGAGTCAGAGCTTTGAGTCCTTGATTCTTTCCTCATGCATGCCGGCACTTGCAGAGCACAGTTTGCAAAGCCATTTTTTGTGTGCTCTCCCGCTTAAGCCTGCAAGATCGGACCCTGGCCAATATCCTGTTAGGGGTCATCAGCCATGGTTCTCAGGGGAGGGGGCCTCCTTTGTTGAGGTCTCAAAGCCAATAAACGGTGGGCCTGGGGATTAAACAGGACTCTCCACTCTCGAGGGAAGGGCTCTTTCATCAACCTCACAGCGGCATCGAGGGAAGAACGGGTTTAGGGGCCACACAGACGTGGACTTCACTCAGGTCCTCACCCATCACTAGCTGAGTGACCTTGGGCGACAATAAACAATGACACCAACTTTTCAGGTCGTTGGAGAGTCAAGTGTCAGTGCCCAGGAAGCATCCGGCATGTGCTGGGTTCTGAACCGGGATGCTCACGATTTCAAGATCCCGTGACCCCGGTTCATGAATTATGGAGTTCCAGTAAGCACCACCCCTGAGTGGCTTCCTGCAGCTTGGGGCTTAGATCCGAGTTTAGGTCCCAGTTTGCAAACAGGACCTGGATGGACAGGTCAGTCACCAAGAGATGCAGAAGTGGCCTCCGAGGCCTCGTCAGGCTGTGGCCCAGCCAGGTGTCCATAGCCACAGCCACGAGGCTCGTGCCTCCAGCAGCGAGGCGCCCGGCAGCACCATGCAGCACGCCACGCATAGGCCAGCTGTGCCCCACCGCAGCAAAGACGGGACAATGCTGCCTGGGTTTGAGCTCATGGGCCTCTGGATGCACTTCCCTGAGGCAGAGAGGCGCTCCCCGGCTATTGCTGCTGCAGCCAGCACCCACATGTAATTAAGGGAAGGAACGCGATAATGACCTTCTAATCACCGAGGGTCTCTCGTGGGCAGCGCCTGCACATTTCTGCTAATTGGAGGGAACTGCTGCCAGACACACGAAGTCGGGGCTGCCTCCCTCCAGCTCCCTGGTCGGCCTGACCATCCCCAGCGTCCTGCTGCCTCCAGGGGCACTTCGGAGGGGAGGAGACAACTTCCCCAAAATGCCCCCCAGAGTGGGCAAAATGGGACGTTGGGGGTTCTGGGGTGAACGAGGTGCCCCAGGTGTCCTAGTTCAGCCTCGGAGAAGCACCAGCTGTCTTCAGGAGGCAGCGCAGAGTGGAAAGACAGCCCTGAGCTCCGGGCCCTTGACCCCCGAGCCTCAGTGCTCTCACCTGTAAGATGGAGAAACTGCTACCTGCCTTCGTGGAAACGGTGAGAATGAGACTCCGTGTGTCACCACAAGGGCCCAGCAAGCGCTGAAGAAACGTGATTCCACTCTGCTCCAATCACTTTTGGTTTTTACAAGAAAGGAAGGGGAGTCAGGGAGGGAGGAAGGGAGGGAAAAGAGTCTGGGATCGCCTGGTCCCGGGCCCCAGGCTGATGGGCAGGGGTGGGAGGGGGAGTGGAGTTTGAGAACACCTGATAGAAACTGACAGCGAGGCTGGGCCCCCGGTGCAGCCATGCTCAGGACAGGCCTGGCCTGGCCATCCTCAGCCCATGAATTTCTAGAACAGGAGATCCCAGCTGGGCTGATAACCACACTAGTTGGACCAATTAACTGTGGCCTACACTAGACCGTGTTTTCAACCTTGAAGAATACGTTAACATTAAAATAAATAAACAGGTGTAGGAATTAAAGTCTGAAGGATCCACGTGGAGCCCCGTCCAGCTCCCCCTGTATCTGCAGGGCCTGACCCTGCACAGACGCCCAGAGCCGAGTGGCCGAGGTGGTCCTGAGTGCAGGGCCCAGGCAGGGAGAGGCAAACAGACCCTGAGAGTCTGTTTCTCCCCCTTCCGACTCCCAGAACCCAGACGTCTGTGTGGTCTCTGCTCCTGGGCTTCGGGAGGCCCCAGGCCTGGGTCCCACCTGCGTGAAGCCGGTTTCTGATGTCCTCTGAGCATGCTCAGCTCTGATCAGCTTCTAGGGGCTCCCCACAGCCCACAAGCTCCTTAGCCTGGCATCCTGGCCACACTGCAGCCCTCTCCAGCCTCTTGTCCTGCCACTGTCCACTTTGTGATCACAAACCCCCAGACAGCCCCCACCCTGAGAAAGAGCAGGGCAGCCCTGACTTCCAGGAGCTGGCCAGGCGCTCACCCCAGGCCTCAGCGCTCCCGGGTCGCGCCAAACAGCCTCACAGCACACCAACATCAGACAAAGCCACGCTGGGACCGTGATGGGAGGGACAAAACCAGACCACGCAGAACTCCTCTGAGCACAGACAAAAGCAAGGTCTCGGTGCAAGTCAGAGAGCACCCACCAGCCCCCCTGCTGGCTAAGCTGAGCTGCGGCTCCTCCACCAATCACAGCCGAGCCTGGCTTGGGCCCCTCCCCTTAGAGAAGATGTATCAACGATTAGCCCACTTCCTGGCAGCACGCAATCCAGAGCAAACCCCACTTCCTTGAATCCCCCCCAAAATCACGCAACACGACCCCGAGTCCTACAATTAGTCCTTTCTAACGCCCTGTCATGGAGACGCTGCGGGTCCCCAGGGAGCAGCCAGCAATAACCCAACTTGCTCAAGCACAGGGTGTCCCGGGTGGCCATTGGCTGGAGGACACAGCCGGCGCCACACCATGTCACATTTCCTCCCATGCTCCTGCTGGCCCCTCTTCCAGGAATGCCCTGAAAATGCCCCTGTTCCCCCCAGCTCCACCCACCCATACATACGGCTAATTCTTACCTGTCCCATAAATCTCCTTTGGAAGGCCCCTCCTCCAGGAAGCCTGCCCAACCCTCCAGACTGGCTTCACTGTCCACGTCTGTGCCCCGGTCCCCTCAAGTCCCCCTCATGGTCCTTGGCAGGCTATGCCATGGCTGCCTCTTTCTCCATCAGACCTGCAGTGCCCCGAAGGCGGGGGCTGAGACCTCACTGTCTTGGTCTCCCCGGGGCCCAGGGCCCAGCCCCACCAAGAGGAGATGCACAAGGAAAGTTCGGGAGTGGTCTGGTCTCTGACCCAGTCGACCCTGCCAGCCAGCATTGTGAACATCCGGGTCTGTGCGGCACACCTGCCGTGATGTAGCGGGAACAAAGAGAGAGTCGAGTGAACGCGTCTCCCTTTGCACGGCCCCCTGCCCCTAACCACTCCGTGTGGGTGAGAAGCTGGGAGGACAGCTCCTGGTGGGGGCTGATTTCCCTCAACAACCCTCTTGGGAGCCAGTCACCTCTTGAAGGCAGACACCAGGCACCACGGGTGCAGGTATGCCCACATGGAAAACTCTGGAAAGGGAAGGGGCCCTGGTTTGGTTTCCCAGACCCCTAAGAGAATTCCCTGGGCCTGGGATTTATTTTGACAATGGTAGTCTTTTGAAAACTGTTTTTTGTGAAAATAACCCAGGGGGGATTTCTTCAGGAAAGAAAGATGATCAGTTTGACCTGAACACCCGTTGTGGGGAGATGCCCTCCAGCCTGCGAAGTCAAAGCCAAAATCCTCACCAGGAAACGTTCTCCCCCCGGGGCTGAGGAAGACTGGTGAAGCCCATCTAGCGCTGGCGCTGCCCGGCCCCACCCCAGTGCCATGCCCCCGACCCACGGTGCCCGGCACAGGATACGGCCTGGCCTCCTCTGCAGGACTCTGTCGGCACCCGGGTGGGGCTGCTGGCCAAATGGCCTGGGCACTGGCAGCACAAGCCAGCACAAAAGCTATGCTGGCCAGGAACTTTTATGTTTTAAAAGAGGAGCCCTAGATAACACATGCAAAAAAATGAATTTAGATAGACCTTACCCCTTTTATAAAAATTAACTCAAAATGGATCATAGACATAAATGTGAAATATGAAACTACAAACTCCCAGAAGATAACAGAGGAGAAAATCTAGATGACCTGGGGTATGATAATGACTTCTTAGATACAACACCAAAGGCACCATCCATGAAAGAAAAAATCGATATCAGACTTCATTAAAATTAAAACCTTCTGCTCTGCAAAAAACACTGTAAAGAGTATGAGAAGACAGGCCACGGACCAGGAGACAATATTCGCAAAACAGACGTCTGATAGAAGACTGATACACAGAATGTACAAAGAACACAAAACTCAATAAAAAGAAAAAACAATGGAAAAATGGGCAAAATATCTGAACAGACATCTCCCCAAAGATACACAGATAGCACATCAGCACATGAGAAGAAGCTCCAAGTCGCATGTCATGAGGGAAACGCAAATTAAAATGAGACACACTGTACACGCCTATTAGAACTGCCGAAACCTGGAGCACTGACGACACGGAACGCTGGCGCGGATGTGGGGCCACAGGAACCTCACTCACTGCTGCGGGGATGCAGAATGGTCCAGCAGCCATGAAGACAGTTTGGCGGTTTCTTACAAAACTAAACATACTCTCATCATACGACCCAGCCATCGGGCTTCTTGGTATTTACCCAGAGGAGTTGAAAATTTATGTTCACCAAAAACCTGTTCATGGATGTTCATAGCAGCTTTATTCATAACTGCCAAAACTTAGAAGCAACCAAGACGTCCTTCAGTAGGTGACTACTGAAGTAGGTGACTTACTTACAGATAAGTAAACTGTGGCCCATCCAGACGAGGGAATATGTTTCAGCACTTAAAAGAAATGAGCTATCAAGCCACAAACGACATGGGGGAAACTTAAATGCTTATTGATAAGAGAAAGAAGCCAGTCTGAAAAGGCTGCATACTGTGTGTTTCCAACTAGATGAGGTTCTGGAAAAGGCAAAACTGCGGAGACAGTAAAGAGGTCAGTGGTGGCCGGGGGCTGGGTGGGGAGGGACGAGCAGGAGGAGAAATGACTCTGTGTGACACTGTATTGACAGATACACGTCATTAAGCAACTGTCAGAACCCAAGGGATGTACAACACCAAGAGTGAATCCCCTGCTCAACTTCACCTAATTTTTCTGAGAACCCAAAACTGCTTAACAAAAAAGTCTATTAATTTTAAATTTTAAAAGAGGATCTCAAAAGAAAGAAACCAGAGCGTGACATTTCAGCCAGCAGGAGGGCCTCCCTCACGGCCCTTGCAGCACGTGAGTGACCCCGCCCTCTGCCCACAGCCAGTGACACCAAGCTCTGGCCTGGAATGTGGTCAGTCAAGTGACCTCTAGCCAGGGCTGCAGCAGGGCAGGGGGACCCGGAGGTGAGAGGTTCCTGAGGGTCACCATGCAGGTTTCCAGGGACCTTTGCTCACTTCCCTGAGTCAGCACCCATGCATTCATTCATTCAGAATGTTGGCGGCATGCCTGCCAAGTACCCGGCACATTGACCTCCATTTGTTCATTTATTCGCAGGCTCAGTCATTCATTCAGTCAGTCATTTTCTCTGTCTAGGAGGAAAGCAAACATCTACTTCTGCCAGCCCCAGACAGAACAACTGTGAACTCTAATTAGTGCCATCAGGAATAATGAGGTTTCTCGGATTCTCAATACCAGGGAAATCATTTCAGAAAAGCTATCCGAAGTACAATGGGCAGGGTCACCTCACACCAGGAAGGTGCTCCTTACCAAGATGAGCAGCTGAGAGAAGTCAGTTAAGCAAGGGCCTCTGGAAAGGGAAGCTGCTGGCCTTCCCTGGGTGCAGGGGCCACTGACGCCGAGATGAGCAGTCGGGCGGGGAACTCACCTCCAGAAACAGGTCTGCCACCTGGAGCAGAGGGGGCCAGGCAGCCACGAGGGTCACTGCCCTAGTCAGCCAGCACCTGTCCAGGTCTTTAACACCTGTTTCCTGGTGGCTACGGTCCACAAAGGAAGTACAGACATCCAATTGCTCATTGGTGCATCAACTAATTCATATTCGTACACTCATGCATTCAGACGTGTGTGCGTTTTTCAAATGGTTAATGACTATCTATGGTGTGCCGAGCACCTTCACAGCGAGCCCACGTGTTTATTTATGAGTCAACGCGTCCACAGACCCCAGGCATTCGGGTGCTCAACCCCACAGGTTGTTCAGGGCTTGCAGGGTCAGAGCTGCCAGGAGGGTCAGAGGCCACTGTCTCCCAGCAGGAAATGCTTGCTGAGGAGGGGGCATCCAGCTCTGCGGGGAGGCCTGGAGAAGCTCGAAGCTGCGTGAACAGCAGCCACAGTAACAAGTAAATCTCAAGCACCAACAGCAGTGAGCCACCCAGGCGCTGAGCTCACGCCGCCTCCAGGGAGTCTGCAGGCTTGCGGCAAGCCTCTTGGCTTGTGGAGTCCAAATCATGCAGGCTGTGGGCCCTGCGGTCCCCACGAGCTGTTGGGACCCGCCTGGCTCCACCTTGCAACGCCCGGCGACATGCATACCGCAGCCGGGGCAGCAAGAGCTCACTGTGCAATGAAATATTCATCACTGCTGGCAAAGCCTCGCCCTGAAATACGGTTTGGAGAAGAGAAAAAGAGTCGTCAGGCGTTTAGTAGTTGTGTTAACAACGCTTTATTCGGAAGTGAATTCAATCTGACCGCGTCCCGGCCAGCAAGAGGCAGAGCCCAGCCAACCTGTCCTGCTGGCTCCAGGATGCTCTCTCATTTCCGTAACATCAGGAGACAGGCTCGCCAATGGGAGAACACCTGGGCGAGGCACAGACCGAGCTTGAGGTTGTGGCCAACGGTCCTCCGCTTAAGGGGAACCCATGAAATTTTAACCATGTCCTGAGGTTTGCCAAAACGCAGCTTTTAAAGTGGAGAGCAAGTGTCCCTGCGTGGAGACTCCACAAGTCCAGTCAGGCTGAGCAGCAGGGGCGAGGACGAACGCATTCTTTCCCTAACCAGCTTCCCCAGGGCGGGAAATACCCTGCACCTGCTGCCTTCGTCTCCCCCGATGGCTGCTTGGGCCCCCAGGTCACCGCCCTCCGAGGTGGGCACGCCCACAGGGGTCTCCCAAACTGCACTTCCCGGGCAACCCCAGCCCAGCCCCACCTCCAGTTTCCTTCCCCTGGACACCCCTCCCCAGGGCAAAGGGGCCCCTCGGCCCAAGGACCAGTGCCCCTCTGGAAAGGGCCACCTTGTGCCTACATGCTGCTCTGAGTTGCTTTCTGGAAGTAATTTCCATGTAATTAGAATACAGGGAAATCTCATTATTCCAGACACCACTAATTAGGGGTTTGCGATCAGCCTGTCTGAGGCCGACAGAAGCTGACATTTGCCTTCTCCACCGACAGTGCAAATTAACAACCAGACAAGATCACGGGGACCTTTAAAAAGCCAGAAACAGCTCCTGGCCAGTGGCTGTCAGTCAGCAGGAGCACCATGTGGGGGGGGGCACTAATTCTGAGTCTTTCTTTCTTTGTCAATAGAGGAGGCCCCCAAAGGGCAGTCCGGGGCATCACTGCCTCCATTCCGTGTGCGGGCTGGTGCAGGCTGATGCACGCTGGTGTAGGCTAGTACAGGCTGGTGCAGGCTGGTGCAGGATGGTGTAGGCTGGTGTAGGCTGGTACCAGCTGGTGCAGGCCGGTGCAGGTTGGTGCGGGCTGGTGTAGGCTGGTGCAGGCTGGTGAAGGCTGGTGCGTGCTGGTGCCTGCTGGTACAGGCTGGTGCAGGCTGGTGCCAGAGCAGGCCTGGGACGGTGACACTAGTATTATTCCCTTTTCACAGAGGAGGAGACTGAGGCTCTGAGAGGGGAGGGCTTGCCCTGGGTCACACAGTGAGGACGCCACAGAGACCACCAGGCCCCACTGCCTCTGGGTCTGGCCCACACCCCTGAGGCAGTTGGTGGACAGGAGGGGCACAGCCTGGAATCAAAATCTCAGGGCAGGGCCAGCCCTGTGGCTTAGCGGTTAAGTGCGCGCGCTCCGCTGCTAGCGGCCCGGGTTTGGATCCCGGGCACACGCCGCTTGTCCGGCCATGCTGAGGCCGCATCCCACATACATCAACTAGAAGGATGTGCAGCTATGACATACAACTATCTACTGGGGCTTTGGGGGGAAAAAATAAATAAATAAAATCTTTAAAAAAAAAAAAAAATCTCAGGGCAGGCTCTGAGCTCCCTTCTCTAGCTCTGCCCAATTCCGCCTTATCTGGGAGACTGGGAGGACAGGGCCAGAGAGACCCTTCTCTTTTGTAAATTGTGAGATCCTGGGGGTCAACAGAGAGGGGCGGCGGGAGAGGGAGCATCGAGTCAGCAAGGCCTGGAGGTCCATGTTGCTTGAGGCACAGAGTGAGGGCCTGGCACGGGAGCCATGGAAGGTTCTGGGGTGGGAGCCCGTGTAAGCATCCAGGCCTAGACCGCTCCATTCCTAAACTGCCCAGCCTCCGCGGCAGGTGTGGAGGGCACGGAGAACCACACTGGAGAGAAGGGGGGGGCCAGACAGGAGGGGGGGTGGACATTGGGGCACATTTCCTGAAAATTCCAGCTCTCCCCACCATGTCTTCTCCCCGTGCAAAGGTCATCCCCTCGCCATGGAAACCATGGGCCCACGCCCTACACCCCATGCCGGTTCTCACCCATTCCTTCTGCTCCACAGGGTTGAGAGTCGTGGCCGCCACTTAATCCCACACCTGCCCCTGGCGGGGGGGGGACCCATGGGTGCTACACAGATTTGCCCTGCCCCCCCTGAATCTAGAGCCAAGGGGTCATGCTGGGTGGAGGGTGACAGGGAACCTGGGAAAGTCACATCCGTCCCAAGAGGGGCCTGCTCTGAGGGGATGCAGTGGGGTCCTGCTGCAGAATCTTCTATCCCATCCTCCCCCTCCCTCCAGCAGGTGTGGCTGCTGCTCCAAGGAGACCCCAGGGGGTCGGGCGTGATGGCAGTCACAGCAGGGCAGACGGCCCCTCGGACCCTCCTATGCTCACAGCGGCATGATCTTCCTCCACCTTCAGCCCACGCGGATCCCCAGCCGCTCAGGGTCTCCATCCTGCCTCTGGTGACCTGGAG
Source organism: Ceratotherium simum simum (assembly GCF_057802395.1). Taxonomy (NCBI): domain Eukaryota; kingdom Metazoa; phylum Chordata; class Mammalia; order Perissodactyla; family Rhinocerotidae; genus Ceratotherium; species Ceratotherium simum. Next base: position 2,568,349 of record NC_141928.1, on the reverse strand, counting down.
TCCCCTCCTGCTGAAGGAGCCCCAAAGGACGCGTCTGACCCCTTGAGTGGTCAGTAGCTGGGAGTTGGCCTGGGTGGAGACCCATGCGGCCACCTAGCTGAGAGGCCTTCAGCTGTTTGAGGGGGAGGTGGGGCTGGGGCTGGGGCTGGGGCCGGGGTGGGGGCAGGCTTGGTGGCACTGGGCGGGGCTGGGCGAGCTTGGTGCCTAAGTGGTAAAGGGCTTCAGAGGTCATTGGTTCAATCCTCATCAGATGCTCGCTGGGCACCTGGCGTGGCCCAGACGGGGTCTAGCCCCGGGACACCTGAGGCCCGTGGGTGTGAATTTCAGGTGCACTCGGTCAGTGCAGAGTGAGCTTGTCTCCAGCCTCAGCAGCCGTGCGGGTGCAGCGCGGACCAGGTGAGAACTGGGTTTCACCAGGGTTGGGGTTTTGGCAGGAGAGTGCACTGAGGGGAGAGAGGGAGGGAGGACGGCCTGGACTCAGCCTGGACTCTAAGCAAAAGGGCAGAGGACCGGGGCAGGGGAGGCCTGCATGGTGGGCAGGGCACAGGGGAGAAGGAGCCGGATGTTGGGATGGGGACGGGGGGCCACGACGACGTGTGCAGGAGGCCCTCTGTCAAAGAAGCAGGCCAGGGGGCCACTAAAGGTGTTGAAAGCCAAAGCTTTGTCCTTTCTTCCGCAGTCTCTCTCTCTCTCTGACGTGATGTTTTTTATTTGCTATTTAATGTCACTCTAAGTAAAGAAAAATTTTAAATGTAAATTATTAGCATGAATTTTACCATTCATCCTTGTTTATTATCTGATTATTATATCAGAGCATCTAACTCCTATGTGGAATCACTGAAATTACACAATTTGTATTTCCTGGCTCATCCCTGAGGAATGCTCGATGTAGCCGGAGGAGACGGAGGAGACGAGACAAGCAGACTCAGGCAGGCTGGAAGGAGGAAGAGGGCCCCCAGGCAGGAAGCCCCAGGGAGCATTCCTCGGACGCTCAGAGTGAGTGCGGACCTGCGACCTTCCTGGTGCACCTGCACAGGCCCGGGCCTCACAGCTGCTGCGTTGCCCTCCTGCCAGCTGCCAGGGATGCACCACACCGGAGCTGGGGGTGGCATCTCCCCTTTCCCAGGTGCCCACCAGCCCCACCCACTGCAGTCAGGTCACCCTGGGGGTATTGCAGCCTGCACACCAGGACACAGTAGGTACCAGGATGGGGGATGGCAAGAGGCTCACCCCGACTAAGCTGCCCACCCAACCAGTGCCTGGGCTGGCGCTGTGGCTACAGCCATGGACACCACGGGACACGCTCCTAACTCTGACCTCCAGCGCCCAGGCCCCTGCCAGGGCAGAGGGCAGTAGTGGTCTCTGGGCGGGGACAGGTGGGGCAAAGTCAGGCTGGAGTCCAGGTGAGGAGAGTGAGCCAGGAGGGATGTGTGGAGAGAGAGGCTCGGTCCTGTTGTCTCTACACAGTGGGCTGGATGCTGGGAAGGCAGGGAAGGGAGAGGGGAGGAGGGAGGCGTAAACATCTCCCGGAAGCAAGCCTGCTCAGGGCCTTTGCCGTCCTGAAGACGAGGGGAGCAGGGCCCTCAGTGGGCTGGGTCTGTGCTGGTGCACACTCTAAGCTCCGGGCTCCCAGACTTGCCCTCCCGGAGTCTCTGTTCCCCTAGGAGGCAGGAAAGTCATGGCAGCCAGCCCATGGATGTGGTCAGGACAACAGGCCACGCTGCGACCAGGAATGGCCCAGAGAAGGACAGGGTGCTTTCCAGCCTGACCGCACCATGACCCTGGGAAGGGTGTTCCTCAGGGATTCGGGATGTGTGCAGACATAGGCCAAGCTCACCCCCGGGCGCCTGGGTTCTGGCCCCAGCGCTGCCTGTCCCCTGCCATCCCGCCTAGCTATGGACTCACCTGTGTCCTGGACGCTCACTCAGACCCGTCTCCAGGATGTCCTGCCCCGGAGTTGCCCAGGCTCGCCCCTCGTACGGATTTTCCACGAGTTGCCTTGGCGAGTCCCAGGTGGCACCCAGAGCTGGTGTCTGGCAATCAGTGAGCCTGCGAGTCTGCATGTGTGTGCACACGTGCAACACACACACACACACACACACACCCCGTGGGGTCTGATCACACCATCGCAGCCCATCCTTCTGGGGTCTCTGTCTCTCACCTTCTCTCTCTGTCTCCCCACCGCCCCCCATGTCCTTCTCTAAACTGGGAAACTTCCGTTTCGGGTTCCAGCCCACCCCCGTGCCCAGGACGGAGGAGCAGGGCGGGCCACCGCGCGCCTGTGTGAAGGATGATCATGGTGACTGGTTTGACTCTCTGTCAGCAGTTTAATCAGGTCTGGGCGGCACCTGGTTCTGGGCTCATCCTGTTGCTAGGAAACCCTCAGCCTGCAGCACCCACCCCGTCCCAAGCAGCAGCGACAGTGCACAGCCGCTCTTGCGCCTCTTGTGGCCGAGGCCAGAGCTGGGGATGGCTGGGGACCAAGATGGCCTTTTTGCCTACTGACTCCCTGGGGAAAGGGCGGGGCTGACGGAGCTCCCTTTGCTGCGGGGTCCCTGCCCGCCCCTGTGCCCTCCTTGGGCACTGTAGACCCAGGGCCCTTCACATCCACCCCTCCGCCCTCTCCCTGAGACTCCTGCTTCCACAGACCCCGGGTTTGTCCCTACCTCTCCGTATCACAGGGTGCCGTGTGGCATATTTCTTTGTATGTCTCTCTGCCTGTAAACTATAGATGCTGTGAGAGCAGGACCACGCCTTTCTCATCCTGGTCTCCCCAGCACCGTGCAGGGTGTGGTGCTTCAGACACTTACACGCCAGTGGGAGGGAGGGAGGGAAGGAAGGAGGAAGAGGAGGAAGGAGGAAAGGAAGGAGGGAGGGAGGGATGAAGGATGCTGGCGGAAGTGAGCAGGCAGCTCCCTGAGAAACGGCGGGCGGTGGGCAGTGTCCCTGCAGGAGTGGGGCCTGACCAGCTGACCATACCAGGTCATTCAGGCGTGGATGCCAGGCCACTGCATTTCCGCCTCGTGTGGCAGAGCTGAGAGGACCCCTGTTCCTCTCGGCCCTCAGCATCCTAGGAGCACAGAACCCTCTTCCCTGGGAACAGTCGGTTCTCTGCTGCTCCCATGCATCTTGTCTCAATAATTCTTGCAGCCCATGTTGTGTAAATAAAATTATTCTTCCCAAAAAAATCATTAGCAGGGCCCGACATTAATTCCCCTGCAATCTGTGTAATTAACTGCATGTAACACAGGGCATTAAAGGATCCGTTTGCTAATCACCACTCCTCCACTCCTGCACCTAATTAAATCCCCTTCCTGTTTATCCACTTACAGGATCCTCTGCAAAGATACCAGCCACCAGGAAAGTCGTTGTCATAAATCATCTTTTTGTCATTTTCAAAGGGTGCAGTTCCGCTGCGTGGATTTGCATGCCGTTCCCGCCGCCGAGGTCCCCTACCCCTGCAGTCCCATCTCTCCCGTGGCCGTGACTGGCTGAGCTACGGCCCTGCAGGGGAAGGAGGGTCGTGTGTGCAGTGCCAGGTGAGGTGGGTGCAGAGAGGAGCCCAGGTGAGCGCCCTGCCTGCAGCACCTACCCTCGGGTTCCACACCTTTGCCACTGCGGCCGGTTACATTAAACTCTGACGGTGCCACCCCCGCCTGCCTCTATTAGGCTGGACTCTGGGATGACTTGTCCATCCTCAGGCCTCCCATTTGTCCAGTCTCGTTAACACAGCGGCTGCCTGGGCGACAGGGAGGGACTTGTCCCTTCATGAAGGGGCCCCAGCCGGCTGCTGCTCTGAGAGGAGGTGTCAGGAACACAGCTGTGGCGTCTGAGAGGTGCTGCTGAATCCCGACACCTCCTAGGCCTTGTGACCCGGGAGGCACATGGCCTCCCCAAGCTCATGTTTCCTTGGTTATCGAAGGGGACGATTCTCTTGCACACGGGACAGTCGTAAGCAATCAAGGAAGTCACAAAGTTCCCCCCAGGACCGCCCCTGGCCGATGGGCATCGAGCACTTGCCATCTGCCAACACTGCATGTGCCACCCTGCAAGAAAGGCCTGTCACCCGATCCTACAGATAGGCACGCTCAGATCCAGGAGCTCCAGCTGCTTGTCCGGCCACAAGGTGTCTAGCTGGCAGAGCCAAGATAGAAACCCAGGTCTGAGGAGGCAGATGACAGGGGCTGGGGCGGGGCTGGGCGGGGTGGAGTGACAGCTGAGGGGGACGGGATTTCTTTTGGGGCTATAGTTGCACAACTCTGAGAATATACTAGAATTGCACACTTTAAGCAGGTGCACTTTATGGTACGTGAATTCTATCACATCATCTAAGCAGCAGGGGTTCGTGGTGGCAAAGCCCCACCTGCGGTCTCCAGTCACTCATTGCACCTGGGAACCTGCGAGACTCGGCTCCAGCCATAGCAGGGCCAATTTGCAATTCAGAGTGGCAGATGGCGACAAGGAGAGAATGGACTCACCGGACTCACATTTCAGAGGAGGAGGCAGGAACAGGAGCTGTGCGGGTTCCAGAATTTCCCAGTCCAGCCAGGGCCCAGCTGCCCCTACCCAGGCAGCTGACCCATTTTCCTCTGGCCCTTGGAGCAGAGGCTGCAACTCAGTGCCCTCTGAGTGGGCTCGGCCCCACCTCCAGGCAGTATGGGCCCCTTTCGGACCTGCAGGGGCCTTGCCTGCTCCCTCCCAGGAAGCTTCCGGGACCTGCACATCCCAACAGGGGGTTGTTCCTCTGCAGCCACTCTACGTGTGATCTGCAGACCAGCAGCATCCTCCTCACCCAGGAGCTTATTAGAAACGGAGAGTAGCAGGTCCCACCCCAGACCATGGCGTTGGCTGAATAATGGCCCCAAAGATTCCCATGTCCCAATCCCTGGGACCCATGAATGTGACCTTCTGTGGAAAAGAACGTCTTTGCAAGTGTGATTAAGTTAAGGCTTTTGAGATGGGAAGATCATTCTGGATTATCTGGTGTCCCTAAATACCACCACAAGTGCCCTTATAAGAGGAGGCAAAAGGAGACTTGACACTAAAGAGAAGCCACATGAGGACAGAGGCAGAGATCAAAGTGATGTGGCCACAAGCCCAGGGACGTCTGGGGCCACCAAGAGCTGGCAGAGACGGGGAAGGACCCTCCCCTGGAGCCTCCGGAGGGAACGCAGTGCCAGCACCGCGGTTTGGGACTTCTGGTCTCCAGAACTGTGCAAAATAAATCTCTCTTGTTTTAAGCCACCGAGTTTGTGGTTATTTGTTATGGCGACCACAGAAAACTAATGCATCTACCGAATCAGATCTGAATTTTTTTTTTTTTTTTTTGTGAGAAAGATCAGCCCTGAGCTAACATCCATGCCAATCTTCCTCTTTTTGCTGAGGAAGACCGGCTCTGAGCTAACATCTATTGCCAATCCTCCTCCTTTTTTTTTCCTCAAAGCCCCAGTAGATAGTTGTATGTCACAGTTGCACATCCTTCTAGTTGCTGTATGTGGGACGCGGCCTCAGCATGGCCTGAGAAGCGGTGCGTTGGTGCGCACCCGGGATCCGACCCCGGGCCGCCAGTAGCGGAGTGCGTGCACTCAACCGCTAAGCCACAGGGCCGGCCCCCAGAATCTGAATTTTAACACGATCCTCGGGTAGTTCAGTGCAGGTAAAGTTTGAGAAGCACCGGTCTACAGGATGCCCGGAGCCTGGGCTGCCTCGGGGCAGAGCTGGATACTAAGAAGAGTGACAGCCGATACCATGACTTTGCACTTACGATGCACCTGTCCCCTCACTGAACAGCCAGAGGAGGTGCGGTCCCATCACTCAGACTGGGAAACTGAGACAAGAAGCGAAGAACTGGGCAGAGAGCACCAGTGAGTAGCTGGGCTGGAATCTGACCCGGGGACTCCGGCTGTAGAATCTATGCACTCAGCCACGGGGCCGAGCACCTCACCCGGGGCCCCTGTCCACACAGCTCTGAGGGTAACGAGGACACGTCGGTGCTGTCCATAGGGCATATGAGGTGGGATTCGGAAGCTAAAATCAGGCGGCCAGACTGAGTTTGTTAGAAGTGATCAAATTCATCCTGAGAGCACGAAACGGAACCAGCGCACAAATGAGCCATCGTGCCTGGTCTGCACTATTGTTGTAGGGCGAGACCAGGGTAAAGTAGGTGGCCGAGGGGAGGCGCGTCGGCTTTGGGCATGTTCCGGGAAATGGGGACACGCCTGGCCAGGGACGCGGGTCCTCCGTCTCCCCATCCCTGCTTCCCTCCAGCTGTCCCCGAGGCACTGCCCAGATGCTGGCCCCAGGATGGCTTGATTCCCGTCACAGGTCAGTTCTCTGGACGTCGTCCCTGGGACAGAGACGGGTGAGCAGGATGCTCCCTGGGGAGCCCTCTTGGGGTGAGCGCTTGTGGGGGTGAAGGAAGCAGGACGGGCGGAGGAAGAAGCAGAGCTGTGAGCAGTCTTGACAAGGGCTCCGCCCAGCCCGCAGGTGCTCAGAGCTGGCCCAGCTCAGAGCGAGGGGCCAAGACTTTCCACGCCCCACACCAGCCCGTCTGGGATGCTGGCTGCCCTCAGAAGGCGTGGACTGAGGCCAGGCTCTTCTCTTCGGCCGAGGGTGAGTCTGGAGAGGGTTCTGCTGAGAGCTGTTGCCCACCAATGCTCGCAGCAGCAGGGGGAATGCAGGGTTCAGCTCCGGATGGGGAATCTGGGCCACGTGGCCCAGCACCCGCCACACGCACAGCCCTGGTGCCAGCCCAGCACCGTCACCACCACCCAACTCTCCACCTTCGTCCCCTCTCCCCCCGCTGCCCAGCGCCTTCCTCCTGCAGCTGCCCGCCGCCCACCAACACGGAGCCCTCGTTTCCTGGTCAGCACAGAGGGCCTCAGGTCCCCAGAGTGGGGGCCAGGGCAGAGCGCGGGGGTCAGAGCTATTACTCTGCCTTGATGTGGGGGTTGGGGGCATTAATCACCACGCGCCCCTACCGCCCTCCACATGCATATTTAAACCGGGCGTCCTGCCAAGCCCGTCTCCGGCAATTTCCTTGCGTTAATAATGCTTCCATTAGCCCCGTGCAGCAAATCTGTCACAACTAGCCCCCTTCTGGCCCATATTTTTTGCTTTTAATTATGATCCGATGTGGAATATTGAGTAGCTTGATGCATTTTGGACGTCTGCAGAGATTCCTTTTTAATAATGCAATTGTAAGACTGTAATGGCTCAGAATGTGGTCATTACGGAAACGTGTACTCAGTGGCGTCTCCAAAGCTGGATGTTTCTCCACCTGGAAGGGAGTTTGGGGGCAAATCTGAGGATTGGAGATGACCCAGTGAGTAATTATAGAGGTGGATCTCTCAGGTCACAGCAGTGGACCTGCCCTCCTGCCAGCGAGGGAAGCCTCGGCCACAGGGTGACCACAGTGAGCTCTTTGTGACACCTTCCACCTGAATGTCAGATCACCTGCAGGTCAGCTGTGCTCATCCCAGGTCACTAGAGACCCCTCGCCAGGAAGAAGTGATTCCCCGCACACGAGCCCCTAAATTCCCCTCCATTGGAGCTGGACAGGCGGGGGCTCTGGGTCAGGCAGACCTGAGCTGGAACCCCACCTTTCTGAGCCTTACTGTGCTCATCCCCAAGGTGGGGCATCAGGTGGGTCAGTAAGAGGATGGGGGGCCATAAATCTGCTCAGCCTGGGCCTGGCTGACAGCAGGTCATCGCTCCCTCGGCTGCAGTTGTGAGCGCTGAGCTCGGCCACAGCGGGGTTGGGGCAGTCGGCCTGGGGTCAGAGCCTGGGGCTGTCTCGCTCAGGGAGAGATTAGTGGAGGGACAGACCTCCGAAGCAGCTAGGGGTTCGGGGGCAGCAGGGGAGGGGAAGGTCAAGGTTAAGGACACCTCCTACCTGCCATGCTGTGCGGCACCAGGCTAGCTGCCTCCCTTCTCTGAGTCTCAGTTCCCATAAAACCAGGGTGTGCAAGTCGAATTACAGTGAAAGGACTCAGTCAACCCTGAAGTGGGGGGACAACCAGAGTTGGGGTTCATTGT